>NW_026858445.1:0-15680 GCF_026571515.1 Ruditapes philippinarum | reverse complement strand
TGATTCATTGGTTAATACATATTTACTTACCAAGCTTACTATTGAATATCATTGTGCGTAGCTAATATTCTGTTCAGTGATAAAACTATTCTATTTCTATTAATAGTTCGTAATTGTATGAAATGACAGCACTGTAATTATAAAGAAGAAGAACGTAACCGACTAATTATATTGACATAAAATAATACTTTGTATTTATTTGTCACCAAATGCCTCCGTTCTATTCATGTAAAACTATGTTAATGAATAATAAATGATTTGTCTCAGCTTTCATGCATATCAAATGAAATGTTACAATTTAACTTTATGACGGAAAGTGTTATTGGTCTAGATGTTCTGATAAACAATCAATTATTGAATAAAACTGATGTTTACTTTAAAGTTTCAATCAAATCAAATCCTGGTGACTGTATCTTATTTTACTCCACCACCCCTGCAACCAGCGCAGACCAAGATTAGTAAGCACATCCGTTCAGTCTGATCATGGTTTTCACTGTTCGTAACTCAGTCAGTTCACATGTATTCATACAGATGTATGCCCTTTCAATAGAACGAAAAATATATTCATTTCTATAAGACATAATGTGTCTTGAAGATATCTACAATGGAAAAGGTAAAATATAACCATTTTGCTTTGTACATTAACCTATTCGCATTGAAACCTGTCTCAGACAAAATGTTTGCTCAGTCTGTATGAATACTTTATTAGTTATTTTATTTTGCGTATCTAAACCCTCATTTCTGTCGAAATTTGTGTGCTTTTTAGTTCTAAAAAGGATTACGCCCTTGATCAAAAAATCAAATATAAACATATGTGAGCATTTTCCTCAGACAAAAGATCTGATCTCTTTCCTCTAAATAAATTTACACGTTCTCTTTCAGGTCATTATAGCTTCCAATTCCCATGAAAAACAAGCAGTCGACGGACATATCTTCCATTTATAAAATGCTCACAGATGTAGCAACAAACTGTTGATAATCACACAAGAAGCTTATTATTTTTGCAGATAGATGCACTGATAAAGTAGCACATATCGTCTAAAACTAATTGTACTACCTATTTAGTTATTGTGATATTTTCCTTCTGACCCAGAACATCACGTCATGTAATGATGTCATGAATTGTCAACGGCTTATCAAAACGTTTGTTTTGGAACTCTGTTTCGACTTGTTGTTAGATAGTTCTATATAACGGGAACTGCCATATATCTATTTAAAATTGTAAGAGAATATGCGTCTATGTATAATGTGACATGTTTCATTTTTGTTTCCGTCTACGACCTAAAGTTATTTTCGACATACGGACAGTATATATAATGACATAAATGTAAAAATAAAGAAAACTAAGAATATTTAACGTGCAATTAACTGTAATATGTCAGTGTTTATTTTTTCCAGGAATACAAGATTAGAAATAGATAAATTATATAAGAAGGTATTACATTTTATTCTATATACTACTTCAATCCGTTTATATTTTTCTTTACAATAATAGTACATTTGGTCTAAAACTAAAGTATGTTTACTTTTCTCACAACGGCTGTGAGATTTAATATACCAAAACAAAACAGCTTATTAGTTGATGTAGAATGAAAATAACTAAATAGATATCCATTACTTATCTGATGTTTACTCAAAAACAATAATGTATGAAATAATATAGCATGCAAATGCAGTATATCATACAATTATCGTATAATCAGCTCATTGTGTATAATGGTTGTTTCATAAATAAACCCTAAACATCCTACAGAAAACTAAAGTGTGTTGTATATCTTATTATCACATAAACCGCGGCGCAGGAGTGTAATAAAGCCATTGAATAAAAACGATATTACACTAGTGTAATAACACTTTGACGTGACGTCATTTGCGCTATATAGAAACATAGCGTTAAAGCGCGCTAATGTTAGCGTTACACTATCGACGCGTCATTGAAAAACTACTCATTTTAACAGTTTACTGTTCTTATTTTATATATGTGATAAATAGAATATTATATTCGTGTAAATTTAATACTAAATTTATTAAACTCGTTGAATAAAATAATATTATGCTCGCCAGAGGCTCGCATAATATGATTTTATTCAACTCGTTCAATAAATTTAGTATTAAACTACATTTATTTAATATCCTCTATTTGTTGTGTATTCTATCAAACATAATAGTGTTATTAATCAAAGCACTGAATGTACTGATGGGGAGGCTATGACAGAATGTTTCAGGCTTATAGTTTCTTTTCTTTTTGCTTAAAATGTGCTGTTAAATAAGAAGATATGCACATTCGCCATTTATCGCTCAGCCATTCATATATATGGTTAATATGGTTGACTATTCGTTTTGTTAATAGAACATTTCATTGAGGTCTACATTCCGATTGTTAATCATGCAAATTTTGAAAAACCTAAAAACAATTTATAAATGACACACCAGCAGATATGACGACTGTTCATTATAAGATCATAATACCATTTTACAACTGACGGTTCCTTATTAAAA
Source organism: Ruditapes philippinarum (assembly GCF_026571515.1). Classification (NCBI taxonomy): domain Eukaryota; kingdom Metazoa; phylum Mollusca; class Bivalvia; order Venerida; family Veneridae; genus Ruditapes; species Ruditapes philippinarum. The sequence continues at coordinate 13,181 of NW_026858445.1, read as the reverse complement.
TATTCTAGGACTGTTCATCATAAATACTTTATGTCATTTTAATATCATTGAATGATAATAACAACTGCAAGTTAAGCAACATTTTAATTGAACATAAAATTATACATATTTACATGTACCATAAGACACTGTCTTGTGATGAGTATTAATATTCATGCTCTACGGGCAGAAAGTTGTCTTCTCCCGAAGCAAATCTCGAATAAAATCACGTTTCAGGAAAATATTCTCATTTCATTACTCGTCGCTGACTTTGACGGCTTCGGATAATATTAAAGCTAAATATTTCTTGAAAAATACATATCTGCAAAGCTTATTCAAAATTGAATAAACCTATAAGTGAAAATTCATCAGGAAGTTATATCTTCTTTTTTTACCGCCAACACTCAACCAACTTATGGTAGTTAATCGATAGATTTTAAACCTCACTAGCTTGAAATATATACTGCGGTAAATCTGTTGTTAACAGGGTGTGTGGTTATAACGTAGGTTTTCCTTGTCGACCATTTTCCGCAAATAGATGAGAACATCGAAGCCTCAGTGCTATGAATGGTGTTATAAAAAGCGTGTTTTGGGGGTTTTTGTTGAAACTTCTCCAAATCCCTCCAGAGGTATGCACGTCGCGGAGAAGGCACACGGCAGGTCAAGGTCAAGTCATCTCAAGTACCAGAGGTGATTGGTTGACCTGTCGTAACTTACTCTGGAGGTTTGGCGCTAATGAATGCCGTTTATGTTGTCGTCAGTCAGGAAGTTGATGCCTTGACAGTACTGTCGTCTCCTTTACCACTAACGAACGAAGAATGGGCTACCAGGAAGATTCTGCTTGAAAAAGACGTCCCCGATGCTATAATCTCGGACATATGGTTATTCCGGTGCCGAGAATAAATGAACTTAAAACACACACTCTTGTTGAAAACAAAACAAAAAAAACAACAACATATTTTCTGTAGTAATTTTTCAAGTGTTGTAAAATGAAAACGAAATTCGTCTAATGCCGCCAATTATTTTTAGAACACAAACATATAACTTCTTTTTATTTGATTTATTCAAATAAACATAAATCACTTCAGCGCGCGCAAATATCGTTTTCAATTTAAAATTTCGTAAGATATGTTGATGAATTTGCGATGCTCGACTGTAAGTCATTCGTATATATATGCGTTTTTTGTTTGTTTGTTTTTTTAAAGCTTCTTATTCTTTAATATTTTTATGTATCTCATAATCTGTATTGAAAATTTTATTACACATGGACTATCAAATTATGATTCGTTGCCCTAGAATTGAATAAACTTTCTAATTACACAATACGGGGTCATTCATTTGATTGAAGACTGATCTTTGCGTCTTTCTCTGAAATAATTATTTCCTCGTTAAAACATATTTGACCACATATTTCTGTCATTTAACTGTTCACTTTACTTCCGATTTTTGTTGTACCGAAACACATGTTTCTATTTGTGTTTTCTATTCGAATCTATAATCAGTTTAATGGGATCACCACCGGGTAAACGACTACTAGGTACTTTGGTCATGTTTTTTACCCCAAATATTTGAATGTTTCTATTGGATTAAAATGAGCGTAGATAACTAAACTACTGGTTGTATAAATCCCTGACCTGTCTAATTCTAATAATGAGATTAGTGGATATATTAAGACTTTCACTACAAAATATTCCTAAACAAAAAGAGCACATGTTTAAATTTATTCCTTTACAAATAAAAGATCAGAGTAGGGATCTGTCAATTGCCAGACATATTTTTAAAAGATACTTTTATGTTAAAAGTTTGATTAATGAATTATGTAAGATGAAAATATGAGTATTGCTTTTTTTTATTTTGCTAATATTAAATGTAATCTTGTGGTGAAATTTTGTGGGAGGGTCCTTACGGATTTTGTAGTTAAATAGTTTTTTTTCGGCGATACATGGTTTAAGAATATAATGTTTTCAAACTATATGTTCATCACCATTAGTGAATTTTTAGTTCTACATGTATGCAAAATATTTACTAACAGCTATATGATATAGCGGTTAATGAGCGTTTTCCGCGTACAGCCTCATAAGGTGTACTAATAAGTTAGTTTTCCTTACTTATCACGCAAGTATGATCCATGTCTCTGATGTAAGCGACAGTTTACCATTATTTGTCTTTAAAAAATATTAAGGACTATTAATGGTTTATAACAACAAATTAAAGAACATGCATGATATTGAGACTACGGTGTTGCAACGTTCTAGTTAATGACCCGTCATAAACAGTTGGTCGCTGCGTAGTAATTGGAAAATTGTTATCAAAAATAATAAAGAATATTTGCCACCTAATTAAAGCATTTATCTATAAATTTTCATTTATGCTTTTTGTTTAAAAAATTTTGATAAAGTTATTATATAGAAGGGTTTTCATACCAGAACTATTTATTACCAACGTACGTATGCCTAAACCTGATTACCGCGGCAGTATGACGTCACGGAGTAGTGATTTTGAAAAAATAACAAACAAAAATCGAGAATTATTATCTTTACAAATTGCAGATATGAAATTAAAGAATGAAAATATTTTCATATTGTAAATGTCTGTGATGAGTGATGAGTCAGCTTAGAAAAAATCAAAGTACTATTTTTTGACCTGATTACCGCGGCAGTAAGATTTGACGGATGGTTATTAACATTGGGTCGGCATAGCCTCCCCAAAAACCGATTAACCTAATGTCAAATGATAATACATGTATATGTCTTAAAACAGCAAATAAGTCAAACATTTCAATGATTCAATGAACGTGTATTGCATTTTCATACATTTAGCTAAGTTGATTGCACGCTTTTTCGACAATTGTACTAAATTGGAAACATAGTTACAATCATTTCATTAATCCAGCCATGTAAATAAATAATCCGTTATGACCACAGGGGTCGGGATATCTGTCCTTAGTTCACCTCAGAAAAGGTTATATCAAAAATTTGGGCTCGAGACATATTCATTTCAAGCTTTCTTTGCAATCGAGCTATGTTTAATTTCAATTCATGACAAGGAATAATAATAATGATAATAATTAGAAAAAAAATATCTTTAGATATACACGAATATTACAGCTAAATGATTGTTTGAACGGATTAAAGGTACAAGAAACGCCTGAGTGCATTACTCAATTCATCGTTTAAATATCTAGGTTTTTCTTTCTTTACATGTTTGCTATAATTTTTTTCTGCATTTCTGCTTTTTGTTTGACTTTATAGTATGAAAGACATTGTAAAATACTCCAGAGTCGGTTATTTACAGCATATTCTGACATTGTATAGATCTTTCAAAGATTATTATATATTATAAGAAAAGAAGTATTATTTGATGTTTGAATAATAATAATAAGCGGTCTAGACGTAGAAACAAAATTAATCCCCTTATAGATGATTCTTTATAACGCGTATTTCCTTCTAAATAAAGTTTTGGTAAGAGACTATGATATTTTCTGTCCGGTACGGACCATTATTTGCTAACATATTGCACCTTTTCTGAATAAACATCACACTTTCTCCTACATTAAATCCATCAAATACATTTGAAGATATCAAACTTAAGTAACAAGAGCAACGCATAGGCGTGGCAATATACGTCCGAATGAAAATTTGTTTTAAGTAAATAACGTTTAAAGTATTCAAAAATAATTTATAAAAGGAGAAGACGCACATTAATAACATTTGTCCAAAACATTTTTTTTCAATGATCAATATTAAGTTCTATAGAAAGCCATGCTCCTTTCACTTAGTGATAATTATATATGCCACAGCTTTCGCTGTGGAGTACAGACCCCAGACATGTCACAAGTCATACCCTTTAAAAATAATATCAAGAACAGAGTGGTGATTAGTGATTATTTATCTCCATGCAATTGTCACGGAGTATATTGCTGACTGAAAACAACAATAATGTTAGTTTATAAATGATAAAGAAAATCAAAGAAACATGTAAATAATATTATACCAGAAATTCAAAAGCACAAAACTGATTGTTATTTAGTGAATTTACATATCTTAAGTAACATCAGTTTCAATTAATAAGATTGTCCTATTTCAAAACCATTAAATCATATAAACCTATCAAAGCTCCTCAATTATTGTAATCTGAACAGGAAAAAATCTAAAAATATGAAGTTTGATGAAAAAAGCATTATCAAGTAATATATTTTGGAAAATAAAGGGAGATAAATACATTTATTATATACTTATAAATGAAATATTGAGAAATATTGATGAAATAAAATGTGTATTTTCAGTTTCCGTATTTTCACTGAAAAAATTTATTTTTCACTGCAGTGAAACATATTTTCCGTATTTTCACTGGTGTCTTTCCGGACTACTTTCTTTTAAATTCTGCCAGTACACACAATTTAAGGGAAAGTCTTTCAAATTTTAATGTTAAAAATGAGAAAAATGTATATAATAAACAGAAAATTCAAGTTTTTTCCATAAATACATAATGTATTTTCTTCTTGTGGCATGAAAATGACCATATTTCACTCGTGTCTACCGCCACTCATGAAATATTTATTTTCATACCACACGATGAAAATAAATCATGTATTTATAGAAAAAACTTGAATATCCTCTATATACATGTAAATTGGGAGGAAACATATTAATAAATTCATTCATTGTAATATCCCTTTTTAATATTTACACTTACATAAGGATTTTGAATGAGTCAGTGTGACCTTGACCTGAGGTAATCAAAAACTGCGCTCTGCATATCATCGGAGTAATATAAATATTTCTGCCATTCATACTATCGGTTTAAAAGAAACAGAGCGAGCACAAAATTTTGAAATTGATACAAAATGACTAACTCTGACCTTGACCTTGACCTGAGAAAGGTAAAACCTACACTCTGCACATCATTTTATTGTGGTTAACAATCCTGCCAAGTAGTTTCAACTTCTTTCCACCGGTTCAAAAGATAGAGACCGGACACGAAAGCTCCTATATTAGTCTCTATAAATCAATTAATCCCCGGGGAGGGGCCAATTTTGATTTTAGGAAGTCCAAACTTGTGTCCTGCACAACGTCTTTATATAAGTAATATTTCTGTCAAAAAGTTTTAATTTCTTTCCATCGGTTCAAAAGATACAGAGCAGACACACAATTTTGATACTGAAACAAAATGACTAAGTGTAACTTTCACCTTGGCCTGAGAAAACCTGCTAACAGACGGACAGACGGACAACCAGGTGCCGAAATTCTTTTGGGCGTATAAAAAGAAATTTATAGAATAAATTGGATGTATGTTATACCCAAATAGTATTGTTGATAGTAAGGAAGTATATTACTTAGGATATAGATATAATGTCCGAGTTCAAATGCGTAGGAATATAATCGCGAATGCTGATAGATCTGCGTGAACGAAAAACCGTGCATTATTTTTCTATAATGCACAAAAATGTAATACCTATTTCCATGTATCATGCTAATAAAACAGAGAATTGATAATTATGCTGAACTATATTGAGCGTAGAAGAAATTTTAATGACGACATTTGGTTTATTTACGGCATATATAATGTCATATGATGTGTAAGAATTCATTTTTCTGGTGTGCATACATCTTGTATAATTACCACTCACATTTTTTGTAATTATAATTTCATATAGGCCACTGGGAATTATTCTTACTGTTAAAGCAAATGTACCACGTGACTAAAAAAATATACTGTTACAGTGTAACTTTTTTAACAGTATAAAAATCTGGTCGCGTGGGTAAATATTTGAAAAGGATATCTAAATGATAGTTTTTCTATTTTTTATTTATTTATTTATTTATTCTTAATACGAAAGTATGAGCGTTTTTGTCCAGTTACACACTCTAATAATAAATCAATTTAAGTGCCTAAAGCTACGTGTATAATACTGTTTGTTTGAAATTCATAAAAAGAATTCCTGACAACATACCTAAATGAGAGAAATGTGTGAGTATATTTTTGTCGTGAAGAACAAATAGCGCATGCAGAATTCTTGCTTTACGGCTTAACAACAGGCGGCAGTATCAGTGTTTGGACACCCCACCCCTATCTGCCCCTGGACCCCTACTACAACCCTGAAAAAAAATTCAACACTCTAAGGCTTACTATAAGGTACCAAATACAAAACCACCGATGAAATTATATAAAAAAAAATTCCACTATCAAAATTATAGTTATAGAAAGGTGTAAAGCCTACTATATGTCCATTTGCCAAACAATGTGGAACACGGGAAATCGTCGTTTCGGCGACTGAGGCGCATTCCGGCGGGATTTCGCTGCATCATTCATTAACATTAATAAAAAGAACTAGAATTCCTCAGTTTATGTAATTCAAGTCCAACGAATATCACTATCATTCCGATTTTTTCTGTTTCACGGTATTTTTTGAATTGTCGTAGCCATTTTGCAGTCTGATACCTGGGTTGAAATACGCGATCTGATTGGACGAGCCAAATTGGACGTCCAATCAGATCGCGTATAACACACAGGTATCAGAATCCAAAATGGCAACGATAAGTCAAAAATTACCGTGAAATAGAAAAAATCGATAGAATATTGATATTCATTGGACTTGAATTAAGTAAGCTGTGGAATTCAAGTTCTTTTTATTGATGTAAATGAATGATGCAGCGAAATCCCGCCGGAATGCGCCTCAGTCGCCGAAACGACGATTTCCCGTGTTCCACATTGTTTGGCAAATGGACATATAGTAGGCTTTACACCTTTCTATAACTATAATTTTGATAGTGGAAATTTCTTTTTATATATAATTTCATCGGTGGTTTTGTATTTGGTACCTTATAGTAAGCCTTAGAGTGTGGAATTTTTTTTCAGGGTTGTAGTAGGGGTCCAGGGGCAGATAGGGGTGGGGTGTCCAAACACTGATACTGCCGCCTGTGGGCTTAACCCGACATTCTATTTTTCCACTTACATGCTTATATGAGTAACTGGGACTTTCAATATTATATCTTTTTTTTTTTCAAAAAATTGGCCAGTTCGTAAAGTTCATAGTTTTTTTTTTAAAGTATTTCATTTGATATAAGCTTTGTGTCCTTTAAATAGGTTACTGTATTTAACATACTCCGACATTTTGTATATTCTGAAATAACCATGATTGTACGACAAGAATGTGACGGTTTGAAATCAGACACTTTTGATTTAAAGCTGCATGCCTCTAGATGAGCCCCCAAAAATCAAAAGTATCAATCACTATATTTCAACTGCGAGACTAACGCAGTTAGTGCTACTTTTTGCATATTTAACCTCTTTTATGTCATTTACCTGAAATGTAACGAGTGAGACTAAATAAAGGATTGGAGCACCACACTAAATACCGTATTCCGGTAAATACCGGACAAGGCGCTTGAATCGTAAAATGCCAAAATCTTGCTTTTTTACGCAACGGAATGAACTTTAATAGGTCTAATTCATCTTTTCACACTGATTTATGTATGATAATGCATGAAAAATGTTAAAATCAGCGAAAAAAACGATATTTGTCTATTTTGTGATCATGATTTCTGCAAGCGTCTAGAGGTACTGCTCCAATCCTGTATTGAGCTAAATCCAAATGTAACTGCCGATTGCAATGACTGTGCATATTATCTTTTTTGTTCACTTCACAATAGTTTACTTTAAATGCATTTTGAAACTTATCATGTAAATTAGCATGGATCTGGAGGCATGCTGTTAAAATAATTGAAAGAAAAAAAGGTTGTGCTCTTTACCCGGTTATATTCGTTATTGCTACATAGATATTGATGTTGTATATAAATGATTAATCTATCCTTCGGGAAATCAACATCATAAGATGATATGACAATTTCTTATGTGATAGGAAAGTTATATACGAAGGAATCAATTGATGTGTATTCCATAGAGGATAATTGATATTGTTCCAAATATTTTATTAATATCTGGAAAAAAGTGATCTCTCAGAAGCATTGAAAACAGTGAAATTAAATGAAGATTACAGACTCGGTTTGATTGTGCATCCTCCCTCACGACCCCTAGCCCCGGCTTGAGCGACTCGATTATTAACATTTAAAAGTGCTGGACCTAATGATACCCGAAGGACCAGAAAAAATATAACAACACAGAAGAAAAATATAACAACACAGAAGTGAAGCACGGGGCAACATTTAATGGCTGCCACACAGTACATGACACCTGTTGTTGTGATGTATGAATATCTCCCTTGGAAGCATGGAAAACAGCGGTACACCTTATTTTCGTCATCACTACTTACACACCTGCTTACCTCCTGAACAAGTACTAAGGTAGTTTAAACCAGCCTTATATAAACCAAGTTATTTCTGTTTCATAGACACCGGAATAATATCATCTATGCTAACATTGTTAACACATATTTATGGAACGCCTGGACTGTCTTATGTTAAGATTGAATGATATACCTGGTTAAATGTCTTTCTTGTTGATCCGAGATACAAAATCTGGGTTGAAATCCTAATGTGCTCAGTTATTGAAGTGCTATGTTGTGTGCTGACTGTATTTTAATTCAGTCAAGTCAATGTATTGTCGGGTGCATAAGTCGTTATGTTTCAGTTCTTAAAACAAACAGGCATGCGGAAACACAATTATGTTGAGTTTAAAAAGATATGTTGTAGGGTGTTACAGTTATTATGTCCGGTTATAATAATATGCTGTTTGGTGCTTTTCTTCATCATGTTCAACCATGAAAATAAACAGTTGAGTGGTACTATCATTTTGTTTGGTTGAGGCAGTGTATTATTGGGTGATACTTTTATTATTTTTCAGTGCAATGACATGCTGTTGGGTGCTTTATTCCTTCTGTTCAGTCGTGAAATAGAACTGTTAAATGGTACAATCATTATCTTAAAATGGTACTATCATTATCTTGTGTGCTGATTATATTCTTCTTCAGTCAATTCAATGTGTTATTCGGTTGCAAAGGTCGTTATGTTCAGTGGTTTTTTTGGTACTATCATTCTGTTCAGTTTCAGATGATATACTGTTCGGTGCAGAGGTCATTTATGTTCAATTAGTGAACACAAACTGTTGTGTGATACAACCATTATGTTGGGTTCATTCGGATAATTTTTCGGGCAACAAGCTGGAGAGGTCACGTCGAGGCTAATGACCACTAAATTGCCAAAAACAATTTTCTTCCCTGTAAATATTATCGGGGGCTTTAAAGAACGTTATTTCATAAATTTGGACTTTTAAATACCCCCTATGGGTATTTATTAGTTAATTCATGACTATACTATACTGTTACAGTCATAATGGGTACAGTATATAGAAAACTTAAAATTAGGGGTAAGGGTAGCCTGTTAAAGTCACACATGACCACCGTAAATAAAACTTAAAATTTATCTGTTTGGTAACCTATAAGAGTCACAAATGGGCACAGCAAACGAAATTTAAATATAAAACATCATATTCAAGTAAGGGAACCCTATTTGAGTCACACATGGCCACAGTATATGGAGGCATATAAGTAAGGGTAGCCTATTAAAGTCACATATGGCCACAGCATATAAACTTAAAATGTATTTGTTGGTAACCCATTTGAGTCACACATAACCACAATAAATGGAACATAATATTTTAAGTAAGGGAAACCTATTTGAGTCACACAGGGCCACAGTATATGGAACATTAAATATAAGTATATAAGGTAGCGCAATAAATCACACATACCCACATTATGAATAACATTCTATATAAGTAAGGGAAACCTAATTGAGTCACACTAGGCCAAAATATATGGAACATTATGTTTAAGTAAGGGAAAACCTTTTGAGTCACGCATAACTAAAGTATATGGAACAATTATATATTAAGTAAGGGTAGCCTCAATACATTTCCCTGACTTAAACATTATGTCTAATATATTGTGGCCATATGTGACTCAATTAGTTTCACTTACTTATATAGAATTTTCTTTATACTTTGGCCATGTTTGACTTTTATTAGGCTACACTTACTTATATATAATGTTCCATTTACTGTGGTCATGTGTGTGTCTCAAATGGGGTTTCCATACTTATATTTAACGTTCTTTATACTGTGGCCATGTGTGACTCAAATAGGTAATTGTTTTGGCAATTTAGTGGTCATTAGCCTCGACGTGACCTATGGAAATTAGTTGCTCCCGCCCGCCATCTTGTTTGACGCGAAGAAATCCGAATGAACCCAACATAATTGTATGACCACTCAGCGCATTTGTCAACATGACTTGTGCACCGAACAGTATATCATCTGAACTGAACATAATGATGGTATCACACCACAGTTGTGTTCACTACTGAACATAATGACTTCTGCACCGAACAGAATATCATCTGAACTGAACATAATGACGGTATCACACCACAGTTTGTGTTCACTACTGAACATAAATGACTTCTACACCGAACAGAATATCATCTGAACTGAACATAATGACGGTATCACACCACAGTTTGTGTTCACTACTGAACATAATGACCTCTGCACCAAACAGGGATATCATCTGAACTGAACATAATGACGTATCACACAACAGTTTGTGTTCACTACTGAACATAATGACTTCTGCACCGAAACAGTATATTATCTGAACTGAACATAATGACTTCTGCACCGAACAGTATATTCATCTGAACTGAACATAATTGACCTCTGCACCGAACAGTACATCATCTTAACTGAACATAATGACTTCTGCACCGAAACAGTATATCATGTGAACTGAACATAATGACCTCTGCACCGAACAGTACATCATCTGAAACTGAACATAATGACTTCTGCACCGAACAGTATATCATCTTAACTGAACATAATAACGGTATCACACAACATTTTGTGTTCACTACTTAACAGAATGACTTCTGCACCGAACAGTATATTCATCTGAACTGACCATAATGATAGTATCACACAACAGTTTGTGTTCACACTACTGACATCACTGAACATAATGACTTCTGCACCGAACAGAATATCATCTGAACTGAACATAATGATAGTATCACACAACAGTTTGTGTTCACTACTGAACATAATGACCTTTCTGCACCGAACAGTATATCATCTGAAACCGAACATAATGATAGTACTATTCAACAGTTCTATTTCAACGGACTGAACAGTCTGAATAAAGCACCCCAACAGCATATCATTTCAACTGAAAATAGATAAAAGGATCACCCAATAATACACTGCCTCAGCCAAACGAAATTGATAGTAACCATTTCAACTGTTTATTTTCAATGGTTGAACATGATGAGAAGAGCTATTTTAACCGAACATAACAACTGTCATACCCTACAACATATCTTTTTTTAACTCAACATAATTGTTTACCACATGCCCATGTTTGTTTTATAAACTGAACATAACGACTTATGCCACCCGACAATACATTGACTTGACTGAATAAAATGTAATCAGCACACAGCATTACACTTCAATAACTGAGCGCATTTGGATTTCCACCCAGTATATTGGGATTTTGACCCAGCATATTGTATCTCGGACTCAACAGAATCACATTTAACCATGTATATCAGTCATTCTACACATAAGACAGTCCAGGCGTTCCATACATATTAATATATATTTATGCGCTTAATCTCTTTTCAATTCTTGTCATTGAGGATATTATTATAATGGACTTCAAACATAACTGTATTTATAGATTTAAATCTCTTTAAATTTCATATGTACGTTAAGTTAAATGTGTCTGTAAATCAGAATTCTTGATTTACTGATCTGGATTTACTAATTGAAGTTTAAAATGCTCGAGTAAAAAAGTGGATTTAAAGTCATTTTTTGGATATTTTGATTATGGTGCAATGTGGTTTCGAGGTTTTCTTTATGTAGAAAACAGTCTTTAGGATACGATGTCGCTTACGCTTTAGTGAGAACTTATCACATATATTTTCATTATTAAAAAATAACGGTGTTTTGGATTTAGAGATTGGACATAGCCTCAGGTTCTAGGTGGGGTCAATTATAACTGTCACGGTCATGGATTACGTGCTCGAAGATCATCAGATCAGTGATAATGAAACATTGGACTTTGTGACTCCAGGGCAACGATTTAATCAGGCGGAGTCTTGCGACAGCTCAATTGATGACAGAGATGACGTCATTTTTACACATGATTTGTCCGTATTTTCTGACAAGCATACTGACGACGTTCTATTGTATGACCTCAATGAGTGTGACGTTATGGCAGTTGAGGAATATGAGCCCTGGTGAAGGCATTCAACATTTGGCAACAAACAAGAATTTACCATTTTACAGTGGAAAACCTTATATGCAAAAATACAAGGGCATCACTCGGGAGAAATATATCAGAATGTTTCGGATCATTCACATTGGTCAAATCATTTCGATACTTTGGATGAAACAAACTGCTATGCATTAAAACTAATAAAAAAAATATATCAAATGATGGTCTTATGGCATTTTATATCTTATTATGATGTTAAATGTTGAAAATGGAACATTTTACTTGGAATTATTGGTCCGGCGGGACCTTAGTAAATTTTAGAATGAGGGAAATATAAGATATAGTTGGCTTATCCGAGATGGTTAAACGCAAAAAACTTTTCATTTATGGTTTCTATCTCGTTTGCAATTTATAACATTATAAGTTTGTGATATAAATTGAGTGAGAAAAAGGTGGGTGTATCTATAATGTGGCATAGACGTTATAACAATTTAATTAAAAGTCTGAGACTGATAGTGATCGTATATAATAGGGATACAATTAGAAATTGGTTCTTCATTATTTGTAGATTTTTTTTCAAGTTTTATCTGCCATGTAGTAATTATTCTGTAACAGCATACAATGAAGTTATATTCAATGAATGTATGATATTTATATAATACATACTGTGATAAAGGGTATCATTGTCTTAATGGGCGATTTTAATGCAAAACATTGACAATGCAAAAAAAGTTTTTCTGGCAGGAGCGCAACCCTGAATTGTTTTTTATAATGACTGTAATTCATTTGCTGTAAACACTACGGACAGATGCTTTAATAAGACAAGTACATATGTCTCATATGATGGCGCGCTTTACGTCTACTATTGGTTTATATTGTTAGGCAATGAATTCTCAAACAACTTTATCTACATTGAAGTAGCTGATGATTGTTCTTTAAATGTTTCATGTCACAAACCCATACTTTTTTA
>NW_026858444.1:0-6560 GCF_026571515.1 Ruditapes philippinarum | reverse complement strand
AAAAATTTTGTGCAAGTCTGTACATGGCGTACAATAATAATTCTGACATTCAACGCAATAAATATCCGCCTCTTTTTTTACATTCTTCTTTTCACATAAACAACATTTTAAGTTGATAATTTTATCTGATCCAATACCTCCCTCCGCCATTTTGTACAATGTCGTTTTTTACCTCCTAGTTACATCTACTACAAAAACATAACAGAGGTTTATTGATTATCAGTTTAACAAGTTTAAATTCTACTTATAAATGTAAGACAGCCTTATTCTTTTTACACAGAGGTGATATCAATAGTGTAGTTATTTAAATCATTCTAGTTTTGTTTTATCTAAATAGATCTAATGATAGCATTATCAGTGTACAATGCATTGGACTTTGTTATTTGAGGTAGTTATAAATCATGTACATGTATAATAAATGTAATATGAAAATATTGGGTCACTAAAGAAGGCTACGTACTTTAATCACAATGCAATGACTTATTTCACCGTTTGTTTAATTATTGAAATAATATAAACTGCTTACTGAAAATGCTATTTCTGTCATTTTCAATATATACAAAATCAATAATTTAAAGCAGTAAGGGACAAATTTTTTAAACAATCATTAAGGGTGGTTAGGTACGAACTTTAAACATAGTCTATTTAATAAGTGTGAATTGATCGTAGTAACCATATCGTCACCTTAGTGCAGTAACGGGTTAAGTCTTTTTTAAATTTTAATAGGAGTTAACAAGTTATTGCACTTAGGTGACAATATATTTCTTTATTTGATATAGAAGCTCTGCTTTATCTCTCGTCCTATCTTTTCTTTTTAAGCAGCAGTAGTTATGATGTTTAATCTTGAATGTTTTCATTTACATTGATTATTGTTTGGCAATATTGACCCGAGGCATTTGAATCTTCAATGACCCTTTGTCGGTAGTTGTCGGATTCCGAAGTTTGTCTTACGGATTTAAAGTATGACATTATGGTAAACATGGCTTATGCAACTATACACTACCTACAGCACTGGCATAACTACATTCGGTGATAAGGAATTCGGATTTATAGTTTCAAACTGAATGTTGTAGGTTCTAATCTTTAATAAACATGTTTATGCCCCCGAAAGGAGGCATATTAAAATCGCACCGTCCGTCTGTCTGTCCGTCCGTCTGTGCGACCCATTTCATTCGTGTCCGGTCTGTAACTGTACTTGGCACAGATGTCTACCACATCAAGATGATGTGTTGCGTCTAAGAAACACGTCCCTACCTCAAAGGTGAAGGTCACACTTTCATTTTGAAGTTTCACATTATCACAATTAGAGTATATTTTTGTTTGTTTGTTTTGGGTTTTACGTCACATCGACACTGTATAGGTCATATCGCGACGTTCCAGCTTTTCTGGTGGAGGAAGACCTCAGGTGCCCTTCCGTGCATTATTTCAGGCACGAACGGGCACCTGAGTAGAACCACCGACGTTCCGTAAGCTAGCTGGATAGCTTCCTCACATGAAAGAATCCAAAGTCCCTGTCGGGATTCGAACCAACAGCGGTGAGGGGCAAGTGGTTTTAGAGTATATAAATACACACATTCGTGTCCGGACATGCATCTAATGATTTTAAAATTACTAAGCATAAATGTCAACCACATCAACATAATGTGTCACGTCCAAAAAAACACGTCTCTACCTCAAAGGTCAAAGTCACAGTAACATTTTGAATTTACACATTTAATTTTATCACAATTAGAATTAATAGGTACACACAATCTTGTCCACACTGTAACTTTGTCATGCATCGAAGGATTTTAGAATAATATGGCCTAAATGTCTAGCACATAGAGAAAATGTTTTGCGTTTAAAAACATGTCCAAAACTCAAAGGTCAAGGTCACATTAACATTTTGAAGTTTCACTTTATCACAATTACAGTTTATAGGTAAACACATTTGTGTCGGAACTGTAACTTTGTCATACATGGAAGGATTTTTGATAACTTGACATACATATCTACCACAGTAAGTTAATGTGTTGCGTCCAAAAATCACGTCCATACCTCAAAGGTCAAGGTCACAATACCATTTTGAAGTTTACATTTTCACAATTAGAGTTTATAGGTACGTACATCCGTGTCCGGACTGTAACTTTGTCATGCATCGGATGGTTTAAAATTAACATATATGCATATATGTCTACCGCATTAAGACGACATGTAGCGTCCAAGACCTTTGCCCCTAACTTCAAATTCAAGGTCACTTTTATAGTTTAAAGGTACTCATTCTCTGGAGAATAGTTTGTACATACACATTGATGTCCGCACTGTAATTTTGTCATGCAGGGAAATATTTTAAAATAACTTGACCCAACAGTCTACCACTTCAAGACGATGTGTCGAGGCTAAGGCACATGTCCATCTGTCCGTCTGTGTGTCCCCACTTACACAACAATTATGTCCGGACTATAACTTTGTCATGCATTGAAGAGTTTAAAAATAACTTTGCATAAATGTCTACCACATCAAAATGACGTGTTGTGTGTAAGACCCATGTTCCTACCTCCAAGGTCAAGGTCACTCTAATAATTTAAAGGTACTTATGCTCATAAGAAGAGTTTGAAGGTACACATAAGTTTCCAAACCGTAACAATGTCATGCATTGAAGGATTTTATAATTACTTGGCATTAATGTCTACCTTATCAAGATGATATGTCGCATCCAAGACCCTTGTCCTAAGGTGTTAAGTTTGCTATAAATATCACTTCATTTAACAAAAACAATATTGAGCAATTAGTTTCTTCCATTCTCTTTTCTTTTCATAATACCTGCATGCTAAAAAAACCTTTTCGGGGGCATTCGTCACTTGTTTATGATATTTTTCAATTAGATTTTGTGAAACTTGACTACTATATGTTTGTGTGCATGCCAATCATTAATTGTACTATTGTACAAATTGAAGTTTTTAAAATTTACGTATACAAGCATATCTTAATATCAAAGTTATGTCTTTTTAAAAGAAGACGCAAAAATTCTTTTAAAAAATGGTTCATCGACTAATGCTGCATATGATTAAAAAATAAGAAAAAAAAAGAAGAAAAAAAATGAAAATATTTTTTTGAGGATTCGAACTTCGCGATTGCTATGCTATTGTACTGGCCACTGGACCATCGAGACATTAGTATAAATTTAAGTATCGAGAACTTGCCTATTATTAAAAATTAGTAATTTAATCCTTATAAATTACGGGGTCTAACGAAAAGCTTCCAAAAATGAATGAGTCTCAGGTCAATAGTGCCAAACAATATATTGTGATTTGATTTCTGTGTTTACAAACATTGCGGAGTCATAAATTGCTTTACGTGTTCAATTTTAATACAAGATATAAAATAAGTATGGGAGGAGTAGTCCAGACAAACTGTAAAAAATAAATTACAAGATCTCAAAAATTCAGGAGGGTTTTCAACTTTTCAGGTTGATTGGTAACAAGGTAACTGAAGGTAAAATAGGTTTTGCTACTTTTCAAACATATTTTAGTTTTGTTACAATAGAATTAAAAGATTCTGATATTAATGATACTTATATATGGCGAGTCATGGAATACGTGGCTCAAATCTTGCAGAGGTGATCATCTGAAACGTAAAATATACAGACTACAGGAGAGTACCGAGGAAATACTGTGATGCTAGACAAATACCATTTTAGAAAGAGAGAATGTAACACCAAGGAATGACCCCTGTCTGGTACCAAAGCCCATGGTCACAGGTAAATAAACCTTTATATAGCCCTATGGACCAAAAGCGATCAAACTTTTTTACCAAGAAAGAGCCAGAATAGCCTGCATCTCTGTGCAGTCGGATGTGCACTCTGATCAGGCTCTAAACTAGTTGGTAGCTTAATGTTTATGGTATTAAAATCCCTTAAATTTTCAATTTCAAATTCAAAGCAGGCCAAATCCATTACATAAATTCATGATATGAAAGATTTAAATTCTAACAGTTATAGGATTTTTTATAGATAGAGTGGTATATTATTGTTTACAAATTCCGAAGACCTGTGATAAAGGATTAAGGTCAAGGACAGTTGTGTCTCGGAGTAAGACATGAAAGGGTCACGTCGTACTCGTTATGCGCTAGGGATCCAAGGCCAATTTCATAGAATGGTTGCAGGCGTAGATGGTACACTTACCTAACAGATAAATGGGCCAACACTGCATGGAGTGAGGTTATGAAATTACAAAAAGAATTTCTTAATTTTTTCACATTTTTACCCTCAATAGCTGTGAAATAAATTTACGAAAATTGTAGATTGTATAGAACAATAATGTGATTTATTTAAAGAAAATCCACTTAGGTCCAAAAGCGTAAAACATAAAATTTGAATTGCTAACATAGATCAGCTGGGGGCACTCCAAACAGTAATGTATGCAAAAGATTAAAATCTTCTCTAAATAAAAAATCATATTTTGAGCAATTCTCAGCAGCCCATTTGAATGCAAAGCAATGCTATTCATTTGAGTGAAATTTTTCACAATGAGAATAATTATTCTAGAAAAATAGGGTGAGTGAAGGATCTGAAATTTTAGACATAAGTCATTGATATAGATTGACCTCAAAAGAAAGTATATCTTGAAAAACTTTTTCCAATCCCATCATGTCACAAAACCTCAGTGTAGTCCCTTTAAGGGGTCTTGAGAAAAAGGTCACATATATGACAGAGAGTCTCTTAATACAGTCTCATAGAAAATTAAAATTTAAATACCATCTATCTGTCTATATATCATTGTGACTTAACATATATACTGTATAACTGTGTGAAGAAATAATATCTAACCATTTGCAAATACACATAGGTACTTTAAATATTTGATGTAAATAAAATAAGAATCCATGTAAAGCAAATTTAATAGTATGTATATCATATAAAATTTAATTTTATTTTTTTTATTAGTTTAATGTTAAATCATTATGGTACAAAATAAACTTCAATTTGATGCATGCAATTCCTTAAAATAAGTATCATACTTTTAAAAACATATCCATATTAGTCTGGTATAAACATTTATCCGTATTTTTGGCACTCCATTATTTTTAAACACAAGTCTTAATCCAGTTTACTCAGTTCATTATGTTCATTACACCTGTGACCTCAATTTGTTAACACACATTGATTGCATCAGACGCTACGGACACTCCAGACGCTACGTCACTTGACACCTGCATATATACATGTAATCAGAGGTGTGTAGAGTTTGTTTGAAGAGTACTGACTACTGGATTATAATTGGACTTAATTATTTTGTCTCTCTGGGTGTTAAAACAGGTCTTATTTATCTGAATAACGGACAATTAAAAGGTGTGAAAGTCGTTTAAATCAGACAAAGCAATGAAATGGGCCCAGATAACTAGGATGTTGTCACTAGACAGAGTCGTAAATTGACCATTTATATAGGAAAAATTTGGGGAGGACGAAAAAGGTCGGATAAGCGGGGATCGTTAAAAATAGGGGGTCGCTAAGCAGTCTCGAGTAAAACAAATTTTACAGAACTCTTCTCATATTTCACAAGATTGTGCTTATATTTATATTACTGGATTATTTTCAAATTTTGTATGATAAATTCTTCCGGCCTGTAATTTAATTTCATTTTATGCTTCAGGTTCTACAATTTAGTAATGTGCCCATCTTTGTCTTAGCAATATATTGAAGAAAAAGATCAAAACATATAAGTTACTGCTTAATTTTGTTGTCCTTAAAACTTTTACAATATTTTGATATTTCTTTTTGTTTTTCAGTGCACAAGAACATTTCATGTAGGCAAGAGGAGTCGAGCTGTAAAAGTGTATATTAAGGAAGTGTATCAGTCAGGGACTGTAATGATAATCAAAAAGAAACATTGTAATCATCTAGATAAACCGAAAAACTACCCTGGCAGAGGCGTGTCCAGAGTTCAGGTGTGTCTAGAGCTGCAAGAATGGTATGCCTTCCCTTGGTCGACTGTGAGTTGTTTTCAGCTTTTATACATGTAGTTGTCCATTCAATCATTTTTTTGAGATTCTGAATTTCGGAAATTTACTCTTCATTTAGAAATAGAATACATGACTACACTTAAAATTTGTTGAGACCAGACATTTTAATTTCGGTTGAATCTTGCAATTAGTAGTAATGGTACTTACTGGTCAAGTATCTAATAGAGTCGGTTAAAGGTCGGAGATCTACCACAGAAATATGACTCAAAACATCTGTTGAAATGGGCATAAAACCCAGTTAAACAAATAAACATAATAAATTTTATTGCCACAGGTATACAGTATAGAAATAAACAGGAAATTCATATCATATCAAGTTATCATAAGTTATTTGATAACAGTTCTAAAGTAATGATACGAGTATTATCTAAAATTCATTATTTTGTCACCTTAGTGCAGTTGAGGATTTACTCCCATTAAATAATATCAGGAGTTAACCTGTTACAGCACTAAGGTAACGATTTTATCTTGATATTCAAGTAATCTTCTTGTTTTTAGTTCACTGTATGCATCAGAAGTACAGAAAGCTTGCCACTAACTGTGACCAGTCTGTCCCCAGG
>NW_026858443.1:0-159084 GCF_026571515.1 Ruditapes philippinarum | reverse complement strand
TTTGGTAATGATATGTTTGCTCCTATATTGTGATAGATTTTTACAAGGATTCTACACGGATACAGAAATAACACTGAATCACATTTGAAATTAATACATTTGGTTTCGAAAGTTTGATAAATAATAAGATGATTTTTTAATGTTTTAAAGGGATACTCAGGCAAATTTATGGCAAAATATCAAAATTATCTTATGTACTGGAATCACGCTAAAATGACATTTGTAAAAGTCCCAGCATGAATTTCTGTATACATTCTATATATTTTGGGTTTGAAGCGTAAAAATATCTATATATGTTGAACGAAATTTAGATAGACCCCGACAGAATCATCGAGTAGTTTTAAAACTAGTAATGATACTTGAACAAACCGTGGAAATTACAATTAATAATAATAATAGATATTGTGGATGTAGTGTATGATTGTAACAAACCTAAATCTTTCATTTGGCATGTTCTTAAACGTTTCCAGATAATTACGGTGACAATTATTGTGAAATCTTAACGCTCTAACTTGACCCGCGTGGGTCAGGTTATGAAACCATCATATAATTCTTTATAAGGAGAACAGTTTTGTTCTTGTGACTGTCTAGTGTATTCATACAGATAAATGAAAATTTTGCAATTTTGCCTGTGTATCCCTTTAAGTCAAAATGTTGATTGAAATAGGTTTTTTCGTTTGTTTAAATTGCACAATATAACTTAAGAATTGATCAAATTAGGTAAAGATGCAACATAGTAAAATAACAAGATTTTAAAAATATTTTACAGAAAAAATAATACTATATAAACTGTTTTGTACAATATTGTACAAAAGCCAAAAAACTGTTGAAAACTTTTACAGATCAAGCTGTAGAGTTTCTTGTTTTAGAAAGAGTTCTGCGAAATAATTTAATATTTATGGACATTCTACGTTTTGCAACATCTTTACGAAAATAAAATAAAATTGTGCAATCCTATAAAGATAGATATGTACTAGCATACGCTTTGTTTGATGAATTCAATTTTTTTTATAGAGCTCAATAAAACTTATTCATAGAGATAATATATTATATAATTAACATACTTATTGTGGCCTGCTTTCAAGCAACTTTTTGTCGAACAGGTTTGCACATGTGAACTAGAAACTCATCTATCATCATTTGTGAAGCAGGCATTCTTTGGTTGCATCTTATAAGGATAGGGATACGAATTTCCAACACAAATATGGTATCAACCATTTTAACACTGAGGACGAAGGATAAACCGTATGATGTTGTTAACGTATACACATTCTTCTTTTTGTACATTGTATAACTATTTGATGTAATATTTGTATTTCTTTGTTTCCTTGTAATGTGATTAAAACAAAATTGTTTTAAACATGTTTTTAGCTCGATTTTACTGAACACTAGCTTTTTCTAATCTTAAGTCTGAAATCAAAAACTAACAAACATTTGAGTCTGATGATGACACAAAGACCTGACTTCAGGAGACTTCGTTCTGGGTCAGACACTTTTGCAACTTGGTAAACAATATGTATCAACAACATATCAAATTATCTGTTCTTAAGAAAGATTATTATCTTAATCTAACCATGTGACATTTATGTCCGTGAAGTACGCGGGCTAACGGGCTAGCAGTTTAGCGGGCTAACAGTATGAACTGAGCGGGCTAGCAGTCTAGCGGGATAACAGTGTGAACTGGGCGGGCTAGCAGCCTAGCGGGCTAACAGTGTGAACTGGGCGGGCTAGCAGTCTAGCGGGCTAGCAGTGTGAACTGGGCGGGCTGGCAGGCCAGCGGGCTAAAATCTAAAACTTTATTGATTGAACATAAAAACGTTATGATACATTACCTGGCAGTGTGAAGTGGGCGGGCTAGCAGTGTAGCGGGCTAGCAGTGTGAACTGGGCGGGCTGGCGGGCCAGCGGGCTAAAATCTAAAACACTTTATTAATGAACATAAAAATGTTATGATACATTACCTGGCAGTGTGAAGTGGGCGAGCTAACAGTGTAGCGGGCTAGCAGTGTGAACTGGGCGGGCTGGCGGGCCAGCGGGCTAAAATCTAAAACTTTATTGATTGAACATAAAAACGTTATGATACATTACCTGGCAGTGTGAAGTTGGCGGGCTAGCAGTGTAGCGGGCTAGCAGTGTGAACTGGGCGGGCTGGCGGGCCAGCGGGCTAAAATCTAAAACTTTATTGATTGAACATAAAAATGTTATGATACATTACCTGGCAGTGTGAAGTGGGCGGTCTAACAGTGTAGCGGGCTAGCAGTGTGAACTGGGCGGGCTGGCGGGTCAGCGGGCTAAAATCTAAAACTTTATTGATTCAACATTAAAATAGATAAATAAAGAATCCCTAAAGAAAGCCCAACACGGCAAAACCTTATGATACATTTCCTAGCAGTGTGAATTGTACGGGCTGACAGTGTAGCGGGCTAGCAGTGTGAACTGGGCGGGCTGGCGGTCCAGCGGGCCAGCAGGCTAAAATCTAAAACTTTATTGATTGAACATAAAAATGTTATGATACATTACCTGGCAGTGTGAAGTGGGCGGGCTAGCAGTGTAGCGGGCTAGCAGTGTGAACTGGGTGGGCTGGCGGGCCAGCGGGCTAAAATCTAAAACTTTATTGATTGAACATAAAAATGTTATGATACATTACCTGGCAGTGTAAAGTTGGCGGGCTAGCAGTGTAGCGGGCTAGCAGTGTGAACTGGGCGGGCTGGCGGGCCAGCGGGCTAAAATCTAAAACTTTATTGATTGAACATAAAAATGTTATGATACATTACCTGGCAGTGTGAAGTGGGCGGGCTAACAGTGTAGCGGGCTAACAGTGTGAACTGGGCGGGCTGGCGGGCCAGCGGGCTAAAATCTAAAACTTTATTGATTGAACATAAAAAATGTTATGATACATTACCTGGCAGTGTGAAGTGGGCGGTCTAACAGTGTAGCGGGCTAGCAGTGTGAACTGGGCGGGCTGGCGGGTCAGCGGGCTAAAATCTAAAACTTTATTGATTCAACATTAAAATAGATAAATAAAGAATCCCTAAAGAAAGCCCAACACGGCAAAACTTTATGATACATTTCCTAGCAGTGTGAATTGTACGGGCTGACAGTGTAGCGGGCTAGCAGTGTGAACTGGGCGGGCTGGCGGTCCAGCGGGCCAGCAGGCTAAAATCTAAAACTTTATTGATTGAACATAAAAATGTTATGATACATTACCTGGCAGTGTGAAGTGGGCGGGCTAGCAGTGTAGCGGGCTAGCAGTGTGAACTGGGCGGGCTGGCGGGCCAGCGGGCTAAAATCTAAAACTTTATTGATTGAACATAAAAATGTTATGATACATTACCTGGCAGTGTGAAGTTGGCGGGCTAGCAGTGTAGCGGGCTAGCAGTGTGAACTGGGCGGGCTGGCGGGCCAGCGGGCTAAAATCTAAAACTTTATTGATTGAACATAAAAATGTTATGATACATTACCTGGCAGTGTGAAGTGGGCGGGCTAACAGTGTAGCGGGCTAACAGTGTGAACTGGGCGGGCTGGCGGGCCAGCGGGCTAAAATCTAAAACTTTATTGATTCAACATTAAAACCTTATGATACATTTCCTAGCAGTGTGAATTGGACGGGCTGACAGTGTAGCGGGCTAGCAGTGTGAACTGGGCGGGCTGGCGGGCCAGCGGGCTAAAATCTAAAACTTTATTGATTGAACATAAAAATGTTATGATACATTACCTGGCAGTGTGAAGTGGGCGGGCTAACAGTGTAGTGGGCTAGCAGTGTGAACTGGGCGGGCTGGCGGGCCAGCGGGCTAAAATCTTAAACTTTATTGATTGAACATAAAAACGTTATGATACATTACCTGGCAGTGTGAAGTGGGCGGGCTAGCAGTGTAGCGGGCTAGCAGTGTGAACTAGGCGGGGCTGGCGGGCTTAAAAATCTAAAACTTTATTGATTGAACATTAACACCTCATGATACATTTCCTAGCAGTGTGAATTGGACGGGCTGACAGTGTAGCGGGCTAGCAGTGTGAACTGGGCGGGCTGGCGGGCCAACGGGCTAAAATCTAAAACTTTATTGATTCAACATAAAAACGTTATAATGATACATTACCTGGCAGTGTTGAAGTGGGCGGGCTAGCAGTGGTAGCGGACTAGCAGTGTGAACTGGGCGGGGCTGGCGGGTCAGCGCGGGCTAAACTTTAATATTTCTTAGAAGTGTGACAATATGAAAACCTCATGATACATTTTCTAAGAAGTGTGAAGTGGGAGGGCTGGCGTGTTCATGATTCATTAACTGAAGTCGGCGTTTTTTTCATCATGACAAAGAAACAGGCACAGTTACGGACATACATAAGGATTAAAACCAAAACCTTTGTACTCGAGCCAACTTGTGCGCGAACTGGTTAATATACCGACTCTCAGTCCAGGGGCAGAGATTTTTCTGGGGTCACTCCTGTCAAATATTTCCGTATTCAATTTAAACCATTTGGTCTCAAACCAACCAGGGATGGTTATGGAACTGGCATCTTTTGTTTTAATAGCAAAATTCTAGACATTTTTAAAACTCCTTATCCCGGCAGGCTGAAACAAACTACGGACATTAACACTTAATTTAATGTTGCTTTGACCGAGTATACTCAGCCTTTGCGAACATCGAAGATCCACATCAGTCGGTGCGCATTCGCGCCGTCTCTGCCAAGAATCTACACTGTTTACTGCCCCACCACTGAGTATGATTCTAGTGTCCAGGCACCGAACATTGTGGAACCTGATCAACCGGCTATTGTTGGCGCCTATTGATATAACTCAAAAACGAGAACGGTGACCCCAAATTCTTTTTTGCTTAAAATGTTTCTGTTATCATATTTTAACAACATGCCAAGTTTAAAAAAATTTCTATTGAACAGTTTTAATTTTGCCTATTATGATTTATATGAAAACTCCCGAAAACGTCATTAAGGGCTTAAAAATAAAATATCAACTATAAGAGTTTTTGTCGTCTTTTTATTAATAAAAACTTTCTGCGCCGATGGCAAACAGTTGCTTCTCTGTGATCAAAAATTCTGATTTTCATTTTTCAATACGGGCGTTGACAAGGGAAAATACAAGAAAATGCGAGTTTGTTATCGTATTATATTTTCAATTTGATAGAACTTATGGCTGCGCTTCGCGTGGCTTGCAAATAAGTTTCCATAAAAATTAAAAAATAAACAATAACCTATATCTTATTAGGCAAATCTCAAATTATTATTGCAAAAGTTATCTTTTTTCAAAAAAATATTTAAGAAATGTCAAGGAACAGTATTTGTGGTTTAATAAAACCTTTAGAAAATTTCGAAAAATATTTTTCACGAGCTTATGCATTCTTACTGACAACATGTCAACATAAAAAATATTTCTAAATACATACACAAGCAACAAATGTTATGTATCGTGGATGTGCAATAATACATTAGTTCAACACGAATGAAACAAAACATGAAAATCAATACATGATAAAACGTTTAAACTAATTTTTTCAAAAAATATAAAAATGAATGACAATTTGTTGAAATAAATTTTGTCAAAACAATTATTATTTGCAAATTGTCCATTTTATTATAATGACAGTAACTTAGCCGTTTTGGATGCTATGGTAATTCATTTGTTGTTCATTAGGTCGTGTGCACTTTTAAAATTTAATTTTAGATTTTCGAGAAAAAAAACAACATAATTTAAACCAAGAAAATCAATAATACAGGTCAAATCAAGAATAACTTTGATCAAAATTTGCCATGCATATATAGATAAATCATACCTTGAATGAAAATATTGTATGCATTGATTACAAACATTATGAGGAGGAAGAACACATAAAACTAAATGATTTATTAGAAGGCAAAAGAATATCCCATAATTCTGCAAATATAACTAGCTCATTAGACAACATGTCAATTCATTTCTGGATGCGACACTCGAATATAGACATTAGTTAAAATAAGAAAATTACTTGCCCCATAAAAGGTTAAAAGCTCTATAAAACATGCATATGCTTGCTACAAAATTCAATTAATTTTCAACCTATAGCGTAAACGCCATGATAATTTATCAATTACAGATAATACCGAAAATTTATAAAGGTTAAAAAATAAGTTTTAAAAAGTAAAACATTATGCTTATACAGTTAAATTGTCCAATAAAATTAATGCATGGAGAAGTTTTGAAATATGATGTTAATAGTGGTCATTCAAAATCACATTATTCATTCTACAGCTTTGGAAATCAAACAAAAAAATTGAAACAAAATTTGACAATATTCCGCGATTAAGTTGGCTAACGAAATTTGTAGTTCAATAATAAAACTTTTCAAAATTTACACAGGGTACAACGTAAAAAAGATACCAATTTGCCTTAAAAGGGGGATTAACTCACGGCAAATATATGACAAAAAATATTTAAATTTACCATATTTACTTAACTTATGCTAAAATGAAAGTTTAAAAAGTTGAATTAAAAGTCCCTGCATGTTTTTTTGTCTGTATAAATACTTTTATAAAATGTGCAGTTTTAAAACCTAAATAAGTTCTACATATGTTGAACGAAATGACGACGCAGAAAGAACTAAATGAAGTAGTTTACTTAAAAACGCAAGTCATTTTGGGCACAATTACAATCCCTAGAAGTTTAACAACAACAAATAATTGTAGATTATTTTGTAACGAATTAAAACAAAGGCCTAAGTCGCCTCATTTTGCACAGCGGTTCTTTTTTACGTTTTATTATAGTTCACGGTGATATACTATGGTTGAAATCTAAATGCTGTAAACTTGACCCGCGTGGGTCAGGCTTAGGAAACCAACATTTTTTTCTTTTATATGGAAACAAATTTTGCTTTCAAGGACTGCTTATGTCTATTCATTTCACGTTGGACATTTATAGAATATTGGATAGGAAAATTAAATCTAAAAATATGAAAATTTTTGACTGTCTGTTCTCCCTTAACTTATTGAATGTCGTTTCAAAGAAAACTATTCAAATTCTAATTTATATTCAATAAAGGTTTAAAACGAAAAGAACGAAAGATGGTTCCCGAAAAAATCTATTTAAAACTAGACCTTGTGTTCCTCCAGGACCACTTGATGCTCCCCACTGCTGCAACAACATTGATATGTAAACAAATTTTGCATTCAGGTATTAATAACAAAGTGGTGATCATGACTTAGTTACATTGCAGGAGTAAGTGCCTTATAAAATTTTATGACTAACATAAAGAAAAGGTATTGACCTCTGGAGAAAATGCTTGCAAGAAAAAATTCCATTTACAAACAATGTTACACATAATTGTCTTCTCATCTGTGAAAGTTTATTTAGAAATCAAAGCCAGTAGAAAATGTTGAAGTTGATGCCAACAAAATGTTTATGCGCATAAAAAATGTTATGAATGCCAATAACAAAAGGCTATAAAATTCTGCGTTAAAAATGGCAGCAGGAAAAAAATTATTTTCTTTACAATTCATCTATTAAATTCCTGCTTGATCCTCTGTATAAGCTTTGAAAGAAATTCGGTAAGGGAGTTTAATGAAAGAGCTGATGCCACAAGATTTTTATTACTGAACTTACTTTTCAAAGGGGCCATAACTGTGATTGAAAATGTTCGCAGGAAAAAATATTTTCTTAACAAAGCCAAATGTGTTTGCCTACATTGTAAGACTGTATATGTAGTTAGAGCAAAAATTAATTCATATTTATAGCAAGCGTTCTTTTGGTAATGGAAAACTGATGGCTGTTGAAGTTTAGCATATACAGCATTTGAAACCTATGTGAATACTGAATGGCTGAAAATAAACAAAGCGCACCAATAACTAAAAATTATGCAGGTACAGTTATCATTCTCTGTGTCTAGCACTCATCGGTCTATGAGATCTAATCCACCTATTGCAAGTTTTCAAAGTTTATACCACTACTATGAAAGATAAACAAAGGGCAATAACTCAAAAAATATGCAGGGTGGAGTTATATCATTCTTAGTGCCACTGCACTCCTCCTCATTATGCATTCTATCCACCTATGACAAGTTTTCAAGTTGATTACCTTAAATACTTTTTTGAGATATGCTCCGTGACCAAAAATGACGACCGGAAGGACGGACGTACTTATTAGACGCGTGCAAACTCTATTATGCCTCCCACTTCGGTGAGTCATAAAAAAATCCAATATACAAACTAGACTTACAAAAATCAATGTCAAATTAAGGTTGTTTTTTTAAAAACATTATTTCAATATGTTTCCTCTATAAATTGCCCATTATCAACAAAGCAATTTTAGACGAACATTAATATGCTTGCCTTGAACCAAAAATAAAAACTTCAAAATCGGACCGTACCTAACAGATTAGATCTTCAAATGTTTATTTCAGTAATGTTCTTTAATATGTTTTTATTCGGATCAGCTTAATTGTTAACTTAATCTAATTAACAAGTTAATGTGTAATGTGAAACTCTTTTCTGACACAAGTTAGTACACAGTAGCTGGTAAATTATTGAGTTGCGCCTCAACCCGAAGCTAAACGGCGTGGGCAGTAATATGCATTTTCCATTACTTGCCAATGAAACAGGGGGACCCTCAATTAAACCGCAGCCTGCAATATTTCATATTGTGTCGCGTTCGTGCCCTTTTTCATATATTGTGGATTAGTTTCCACTTATAAAAGGTTTTTTCTCCCACTACTTTGAGCGCCACTTTGCTTTCGGCAGATTCTGCCATAATCGTCCTGAAAATAAACATTTTCAAACACACAATTAAAATAAATACTTGGCCTTCTAGTTTCAAAAATTACGGATTTCATTAAAGGCAACATTTTTGGTACGATAAATATATAACTGCTTTATTTATTTAATATTGCATTTACAATAAGCAAAAAAGAAAATTAACTACATGAACAAGCTGTTCACATGTTTGCGTTTAAAATCAAGATCCACCAAGTCAAACCTTTTTTGAAAAGTCATTCTCCATTACAAATAACTCACTGTTATGTAGGAGCGAATTGTAAGTGTTATTTTGATTTTCTTTCTAAAGGGAAAACCCCCTACGTACCGAAGTCCCAAAAATTTCATTCAATGTTATTGCACAGTAATATAATCACTGATTTCTATCGCCTTTTTGCAAAACTGGAGCTATGCGGCGCGGAAATGACATTTTCTAAAAGTTTACATTTAGTTAACCTAGCATTGTAAGGAAGCGCTGACCAAGTTTAGACCGTAAAGTGAATCTTGAGTACCCACTTCACACGGCCAGAGTATGTATCATAACATTTTTATGTTCAATCAATAAAGTTTTTAGATTTTAGCCCGCTGGCCCGCCAGCCCGCCCAGTTCACACTGCTAGCCCGCTACTACTGTCTAGCCCGTCCACTTCACACTGCTAGGGTAAATGTATCATAAGCGTTTTTATGTTCAAATCAATAAAAGTTTTAGATTTTTAGCCCGCTGGCCCGCCAGCCCGCCCAGTTCACACTGGGCTAGCCCGCTACACTGCTCAGCCCGCCCACTTCACACTGCCAGGTAATGTATCATAACATTTTTATGTTCAATCAATAAAGTTTTAGATTTTAGCCCGCTGGCCCGCCAGGCCCGCCCAGTTCCACACTGCTAGCCCGCTACACTGCTAGCCCGCCCACTTCACACTGCCAGGTAATGTATCATAACGTTTTTTATGCTTCAATCAATTAAAGTTTTAGATTTTCTAGCCCGCTGGGCCCGCTGGCCGCCAGCCCGCCCAGTTCACACTGCTAGCCCGCTACACTGTTAGATCCGTCCCACTTCAACACTGCCTAGGTAATGTAATCATAAGCCGTTTTTATGTTCAATCAATAAAGTTTTAGATTTTAGCCCGCTGGCCCACCAGCCCGCCCAGTTCACACTGCTAGCCCGCTTACACTGCTAGCCCGCCCACTTCACACTGCTAGGTAATGTTATCATAAACGTTTTTATGTTCAAATCAATTAAAGTATTAGATTTTAGCCCGCTGCGCCCGCCAGCCGCCCAGTTCACACTGCTAGCCCGCTACACTTGCTAGGCCCGCCCCACTTCACACTGCCAGGTAATGTATCATAACGTTTTTTTATGTTCAATCAATAAAGTTTTTGAGAGATTTTAGCCCTCTGGCCGCCAAGCCGCCCAGTTCACACTGCTAGCTCGCTTTCACTGCTAGCCCGCCCACTTCACACTGCCAGGTAAATGTATTCATAACGTTTTTATGTTCAATCAATAAAGTTTTCTAGATTTTAGCCCGCTGGCCCGCCAGCCCGCCCAGTTCACACTGCTAGCCCGGCTACACTGTTAAGCCCGCCCACTTCACACTGCCAGGTTAATGTATTCATAACATTTTTAATGTTCAATCAATAAAGTTTTACTGTTTTTAGCCCGCTGTACCCGCTGGCCGCCAGCCCGCCCAGTTTTCACACTGCTAGCCCGCTACACTGTCTAGCCCGTCCCACTTCACACTTGCTAGGTAATGTTATCATTAAGCGTTTTTATGTTGAATCAATAAAGTTTTTTAGATTTTAGCCCGCTGCGCCCGCCAGCCCGCCCAGTTCACACTGCTGGCCCGCTACACTGTTAGCCCGCCCCACTTCACACTGCCAGGTAATGTTATTTCATTTAACTTTTTTCTATGTTCAATCAATAAAGTTTTAGATTTTTGCCCGCTGGCCCGCCAGCCCCGCCCAGTTCACACTGCTAGCCCGCTCACACTGTTAGCCCGCCCAACTTCCACACTGCCAGGTTAATGTATCATAACATTTTTAATGTTCAATCAATAAAAGTTTTAGATTTTAGCCCGCTGGCCCGCTGGCCCGCCAGCCCGACCCAGTTCACACTGCTAGCCCGCTACACTGTCAGCCCGTCCCAATTCACACTGCTAGGAAATGTATCATAAGATTTTTAATGTTGAATCAATAAAGTTTTAGATTTAGCCCGCCTGGCCCGCCAGCCCGCCCAGTTCACACTGCTAGCCCGCTACACTGCTAGCCCGCCCACTTCACCACTGCTAGGTAATATATCATAACATTTTTTATGTTCAATCAATAAAGTTTTTAGATTTTTATCCCGCTGGCCCGCCAGGCCCGCCCAGTTCACACTGCTAGCCCGCTACACTGTTAGCCCGCCCACTTCACACTGCCAGGTAATGTATCATAACATTTTTTGTTCAATCAATAAAGTTTTAGATTTTAGCCGCGCTGGATCCGCCAGCCCGCCCAGTTCACACTGCTAGCCCGCTACAACTGCTGTCAAAAGCCCGCCAATTCACACTGCTAGGTAATGTATCATAAGCGTTTTTATGTTGAATCAATAAAGTTTTAGATTTTAGCCGCTGGCCCCGCCAGCCCGCCCAGTTCACACTGCTAGCCCGCTACACTTGCTAGCCCGCCCCACTTCACACTGCTAGGTAATATATCATAACATTTTTATGTTCAATCAATAAAGTTTTAGATTTTTAGCCCGCTGGCCCGCCAGCCCGCCCAGTTCACACTGCTAGCCCGCTACACTGTTAGCCGCCCACTTCACACTGCCAGGTAATGTATCATAACATTTTTATGTTCAATCAATAAAGTTTTTAGATTTTAGCCCGCTGGACCGCCCAGCCCCGCCCAGTTCTACACTGCTGAGCCCGCTACACTGTAGCCCGTCCCACTTCACACTGCTAGGAAATGTATCATAAGGTTTTAATGTTCAATCAATAAAAGTTTTAGATTTTAGCCCGCTGGCCCAGGGTCCATTTTACTTCCCGCTGGGCCCGCCAGCCCGCCCAGTTCACACTGCTAGCCCGCTACACTGTTTAGCCCGCCCACTTCACACTGCCAGGTAATGTATCATAAACATTTTTATGTTCAATCAATAAAGTTTAAGATTTATAGCCCGCTGGCCCGCCAGCCCGCCCCAGTTCACACTTGCTAAAGTCCGCTACACTGTTAGCCCGGCCCACTTCACACTGCCAGGTTAATGTATCATAACGTTTTTATGTTAATCAATAAAGTTTTAGATTTTAGCCCGCTGGCCCGCCAGCCCCCCAGTTCACACTGCTAGCCCGCTACACTGCTAGCCGCCCACTTCACACTGCAGGTAATGTATCATAACGTTTTTATGTTCAAATCAATTAAAGTTTAGATTTTAGCCCGCTGGCCCGCCAGCCCGCCCAGTTCACACTGCTAGCCCGCTACACTGAGGAAGCTTTTCTGCTAGCCCGCCAAACTTCACACTGCCAGGTAAATGTATCATAACGTTTTTATGTTGAAATTCAATAAAGTTTTAGATTTTAGCCCGCTGGCCCGCCAGCCCGCCCAGTTCACACTGCTACCCGCTACACTGCTAGCCCGCCCACTTCACACTGCCAGGTAATGTATCATAACGTTTTTTATGTTCAATCAATAAAGTTTTAGATTTTAGCCCGCTGGCCCGCCAGCCCGCCCAGTTCACACTGCTAGCCCGCTACACTGTTAGCCCGCCCCACTTCACACTGCCAGGTAATGTATCATAACATTTTTATGTTCATTAATAAAGTTTTAGATTTTAGGCCCGCTGGCCCGCCAGCCCGCCCAGTTCACACTGCTAGCCCGCTACACTGCTAGCCCGCCCACTTCACACTGCCAGGTAAT
Source organism: Ruditapes philippinarum (assembly GCF_026571515.1). Lineage (NCBI taxonomy): Eukaryota > Metazoa > Mollusca > Bivalvia > Venerida > Veneridae > Ruditapes > Ruditapes philippinarum. The sequence goes on along the minus strand of NW_026858443.1, from coordinate 146,471 downwards.
GTATCATAACGTTTTTATTTGTTGAAATCAATAAAGTTTTAGATTTTAGCCCGCTGGCCCGCCAGCCCGCCCAGTTCACACTGCCAGCCCGCTAGACTGCTAGCCCGCCCAGTTCACACTGTTAGCCCGCTAGGCTGCTAGCCCGCCCAGTTCACACTGTTATCCCGCTAGACTGCTAGCCCGCTCAGTTCATACTGTTAGCCCGCTAGACTGCTAGCCCGTTAGCCCGCGTACTTCACGGACATGTGACATTTGAGGATTAATTGAAATAAATTAGAAAAGATATAATGTAAACTGTCGTACTTTTTTCTATGAATTTAAGATTTTGGAACAATAAGGAAAATTATTTCATATTGTTTTCCATCGTCAAAGACATTTGTCTCTTCTGTAGTAACAACCGTCAATAATAAAATGAGACAGGTCAGTAATGTAGATATAATTATTTCTCTCCATTCAATATACAGTTCATGATATGAATAAGGCCTTAATAATTAACAAGGAAAATCATAAATATTTTGATAAAAGCAGTTGTTTTGCTTGTGAAATTACTAGTTTCCGTTTATCAATAGTATAATGTGCGCAAATAGTTATGCCTTTTGTGAAAATAAACAATGAACAAAGAACTAAAAATATTGTATCTCTCTTCTGGTTAAATATTTTACTGATATTTATATCAAATTTAAAAGTATTTTACCAACACTTTTCATAATACAACTTCGGCCTCCTTCGAAAATATCGTAAAGAAAAAACAACTGTATAGAAGAATACCATTTTTGAAAAAGAGACATTTTATTAATACTTAATTAATTTTCATTGACTATTCCTTTGAATAGTCATATTACATTTGTTGTCATGAAATAATATTAGTTGGAGCGTTATTTGAAAAAGTGCCACTTCAAGTAAGCGGTTGTGAGTTTTATGCTGCTCAAATGTTAACAGCTTTTAAACTAAGACATACTTTTTCATCACTTTATTTATGATAAATATGACCTCCAAAAAGCCATACAAGAAGCGGGCACAACAGAGTATGCACAGCCTGTCTTATTCCAGCAAAATATTACATGTACGACTGTCCTGTGGCCTAAATCTTGCATTACCAGGCCAAACAAACATTAAATGATTGTAAAATGTGCCGTCCCCAGTTGGCATACAATTTGTCCCTCTAAATAAATGACAACTTGGGGCGTTTTATCCAAAAAAATGTTAAAGTATGTGTACCTTAATTTTGTCTCTGGCATCACATTTACAAGACATAAAATATTACACATTTACAAGACATAAAATATTACAATCACATTAATCAGTGAAGTGAAAACCCGCGGTAGACAGATAACAAACATCATATTATTAGTCTCGTGTGTCTCTTTGAAATAAAAGTTACGTGACATTACATGGACAATCATGATTATTTCCACATACGTTAGAATAATATGTTATTACAGGTACAAGAACGAAAACTTCTATCTTTTGTAGAAATATTTTTGTAAATTCTTTACCACCACTATTAGCGTTATTTCCTTTCTAAGTACCATTGTAAAAGATCGCATTTGTTCAAATATAGATCAACTGCTGCATATTAACTGCATTTATTATAACAACATCAACCATGTCAAAGCCCGAAAACCATTAACAAAAATGCTGAACACAAGAACAAGTTGATAATTTGCTCAGACATTTTCTATAATTATAGTATAAGTTGAATAATTTTATACATTTCACTTCATTAATTTATTTGACAAAGTAATGAAGCATATGACGTACTTTAAATGTACAAGGATGTAGATGCCTGAGGTGATCACTGAGACTCATAGTAAAGTCTCATATTTTCCAATTTTTCGTATATTATAATTTATGACTTGTAACTGTCAGACCTGTTTTAAAACGTCCATGCCTGATCATTAATGGTTGGTGATAAATTATAATGATTTTGAAAATTGTGAAAGTTTAATGAAAATAATTGTTCCATTACGTCTCTTTAAATATTGAGTAAGTGTAACTGCATATTATAATACATGTCATTAATGTTGTATATAAACGTGTATATAAAGTTTACTTTCTTTAAAATGCTTATATAAAGATATATACATGTTTCAATGCGTTTTAAACCTGAGTCCCTAAATACTAATTATTTGATATTTTCGTCGACGTACTTTTTAGCTTACAATTAATGTACAAGTTAATTTTATTAATTTTATATTATTTGATGTGTGATCATTATATAATAATATATCTCATAGTGATGAACTTACTATTATTTATGAATAACATTCAAATTAACTATTGATTGACAAACCATTAAAATTTTTATTAATGGATGACTGAGCATTATACTGTAATAAACCCCATATTGATGGAATCAATGCATTGTCAGAACACCTGATAACCACGATAAGTTGCAACAATAGAAATGGTCTTTTTGAGATAGTTAGGTTACAAGACATCATTCTTTTTTAAAATAATTATAATTATATAGATTTCCTGCAGACAACATTGAAAAACTTGTCAGACTTCTTGGACTTTTTGGTAAGAGATACACGACGGAACCAAGCGCTGATAGATGTAGTAGATCTACTACCATGATGTCCAATTGTTTTATTATTGTGGATTTGACACAATACGCGGTTTTCCATCTTAATAGGTTGCATAGATGGCACACAAGTAAAAATACAATCGCAAGGACAACCAGACGAAGCAGCTATTGTTAAAAGAAAACATCAACATAGCATTACTTTTCAGCAAAATGCGATCACATGGTATTTCAACAACTGCTTAACCTATATTTGGAAAGTTCTTATCTGTCAATGTCTCTGCCAATGTTTATTCCATCTACATGTAGATTAAAAATATCTCTCGGATTCCCTCAATTATGACACAGAATCATGAATAAATATAATCATAAAAAATATCCACGATCTCTTATTTATAGACACATTTTTTAATCTATACTAGTCAATGAACACCCTTTTTATATAAACCATCTTGTAAACTTTTATCAAGTTGCTGCGTCATGTAGGGTACAATGTACACGATGACATCAATAATATTGATTACATCACAGCTTTTTGCATGGAAGACAGGTTTCGCCATAATTATTGTTCAACAAGCACACGATCTCCGCAGTTGTGGAGCAAACATTTCGTGTGTTAAACATATGCATACATGTATTGGATATGTTACTTGTTCAGTACATCCAGATCTATTGAATATTATTTTTGAATTTTATAGACAACATTAAAAAAATGTAGTCCTAAAGCGCGTATTTTTTTGTAATTTCCCGCGGTATGTCCTTTCACATTTTATAATTGATAAAATAAATAAGAATTAGATAATTCTTGATTCATTTCATCATTATGTAAGATAATGAAATTTATGATATTAAATGCAGGCATTGAACATAAAAGGCACTATTCAACAAGACATACAATGACTGACGTTTCTACGCGAAAATTACGTCACATCGTGGTGCATCATTAATGTTAAAATTTCAGTTGTGCGTGGTAACTTTACATTGTGGTTAATTTGTTTATACAAATGGAATAACCGTGCGGGTACCTAACCACACTATATACTGCGGTAATTAAGTTACCGTGGTATATGTTAACCATCGTTTATACAATTGGCTGCAGATAGTTCCTCTGTCTCTGTGTTTCAGATGTCGTTGTAAGGTATCAAACATTAACAATAACCACATGTGAATACACATTCTATAAACATACGTTGTTGATGATGGCATTATTAATGCACATTTGTAAAGAAAAAGAGTTATGACAAATTTAAAATGAAACAATAAATAAATTAATACTCCGTTTGTTGCAATATTTTAGGAATTCCAAAAACTAAATTTCCTGTCATTTCAAGCGTGTCTTTAAATGATAGTAGTTATCACCAAGGGCGACAAATCTTCAGACCTTATTTCAATTACGCACATGGTGGCCGCATGGTACTTGTGACGTCATTATGAATTTCGTCATAGCGTAGCCAAAAGCTGAGAACGGGGTTCTTTTTCGTTTGGACATAGAAGAGAAAGGTTGGAGAAAAATATTTTATTTTTATTTCTATTTCAATTTGTTTTAAATTTTCTGTAAAAAAAGAAGCTAAATTTACTTTCTTTAGATAAAAATGTTTTGTGCTTTGTCAGGAAAAAAGATAGTTCATCAAGATTTAGCTGGAATGTAAGATCTACATTAGAAATATCTAAAGAAATTTGGCCTCGTGCTTAGCAATGGAGGTAGATCTAAATGAATGTTGACTGAAAAAATAGACACGCTTAAGGCTTTTATAAAATCTATTAAATGGATGTAAGTATAATGAAATATTTATAGAGCTGGACAAACAATTTGAGATTATTCCAGCTTGTCTTATGGTCTATAGGTCAAAGAAAGTTAAAGTGATGCTGAACGCCCATTCTCAATAAAATAAAGCATTTGAGGTTGAAAAATATTAAAAATTTGATGTTGTCATTGTGTCATTTTTTTTTATCGCCGAGGTAAAAGTTAGGGTATTTTGCAAGTTTGCCAGAAATATTTTGAACAAGAAACTATGATATAACAGGATGGCATTTTATTTCGGTAATGACACTGTATTTCTTTCGGTAACGTAGATTTCAGATCTAATAATGTAACATATTGGCTGCATATTAACAACAAATGTCTTTAAAATATATCAAAATCTGTAAATTCTCTATCTAGAGGGACTTTCTAACCCAGGAAAATTCAAGGAAGTTGGGTACCTTGCTAATTTTTCAGTTAATTTCTTCAAAGTTTAAATATTCGTAGAAAGCAAAAATAGTCAATTTTGGAAATGATTATTTTATGTCTTCATTCAAAGGATATCATATATATTATAATATAATATATGAGGAGGGTCGAATGCATTCACAAATGTTGTGTATTAGCAATTTTTTTTCAAAAACATTCAACTTTTAACTTTCTTAATATTTGGAAAATTTATTGCTCAGCAGTTCTATATTTATCCCTAATATAGGATGTCACGTATGTTTTTTTTATTCAAATGCAAGTAAAGGTTGAGAAAACAATTTACTTTTTGTAAAATAATGTATATTTATGGATATTATTTTAAATTATTTATATATAGAACGAAATACGGCCAGTAAGCTCTTTTGCAGAAACGAATTAGTTGTTGCTGAGAACATCAATATATCTTGTAAAATATTTTTAACCTTTCTGCTGCGGTACATCAACAATATTATTAACATATCTTTCCTTTGTAAAACAATTTTGTATCTTTCTTACATCTAATACAAGGTAACCGTTACTAACGGGCATGATAATCCCAACTTTATCTTTAATTTTCAAAAATTGTTGAATTGTAAGTTGGAGTAACGACAACGTATGTTTCACACTCGCTTATTTATGAACTTAATCACGAATTGAAACTTACATGTAAAATCGACTGTTTTATTTAGGAATCAAATGTACATCATTCTATTGTCATAAAAAATGCGATTTTATGTTTTTATATATGCATGTGTAAACAATATACAATGTAAAGTCTGTTTGATAAAGTAACGTTTGTTTCACTGTGGTTACTTAAACAAGTTAAAACTCGACCAATGTTATCAAAATTTACTTACTAATGTCAAATAGAAGTTAATGTTGCTGTTAAAACAGTTTATACATGCTTTCTGGCTTCAATCCCCCTTTTTATAAACTTACTTTAAAAAGTTGATAACGTTTGTTTCTGTAAGTTTAACCGTATGTTTCATTTTTAAAATTGAAAGTGGGTTAAAAATGACGCAAGACCGTTTAACCCCGCCATAATTTGCGGTTAATATATCAGAGTTACACACATGTTAATTTTCTTTCTTGTTTGGATTCTTCTTTAAATGGCTTGGCTCTTAAATAATGGTAACGTATGTTTCTTTTTAAAATGCTGTGTTGAAAAGATTTGAATAAAAAATGAAAATTTCCGAAAATATAATGATATTTGAGAGGCTGCAAGCTTATTTTACTTATAATTATATATATGCTGTATTATAAGCATGCATCGATTCAATTATGTAATTTTGGTTCCACTTAATATTGTTTAAGGTTTGTCACTATTTATTTATATGCTTTTGGCGACATTTGATCATACATTATATCAATGAGATTTTAAAAAGTCAAATATAATTTTTACCAATAATCAAAGTTCATATACACACCGCAATGACTAATTGCACATGTTTCGTTTATTCTGGAACTTATTTTTCTGAGACCACAATTTCAAAGTTGAAAATTCTAGGTGGCGACAGTAACGTATGTTACATTTTAGGGCATTAATGGTACTTGTAAAAGAAAAATAACAGATAGAAATGTAAAACTGAGAGTGTCCCTATTAGACAAAGTGGCAGCCACCTTTCTAACGACATTTTGACCTCAGGAAAAAAACCTTCGTTATAAGAGCTACCAAGTGGAACATCAAGTGCTGTGTTTTATTGAGAATGAGCGTGAAGCAGGTTTGCTGGCAGGGTTTTCAGACCTGGTAATTTTCAGCCCGTATGTTTATCGCATTGGCAATTAGTATACGAAAAGGCGCATACAATTTTTATAGCTGAAAAACATTTATACAGTACTGAAGTTTATATAAAAGATTCAGACTTGCATAAACCAAATTACGATATAGTTCTAAGATGAATTTGCTGTTTTTTGGTGTAAATTTACAGTCTATCTTTTTATTTTTCATATATCATTCTGAATGGTTTTGCATTTGACTGAAAAATGCCACGGAAAAAGAGCACTATTGGCGACTCAAGTCACCAGAAGAGGGCAAAAACGTATTAGATCTAATAGTAATACAGCAGGTATACAGCAGAATTCTTTCGGTGTACAGTGCTCTATGGTCACAGACAGTCCTCTAAATAGCACTATACAAAATCAGACATTGCCATCGGGAAACAAATCCAGTCACCAGTCAGAACATGTCTTGTTCTACAGAACAACAACATGGAACATGTAGTTCATTCTCAGGTGTCCTTCATTCACAGGTGTTGATAACCAGGGTATAACACCCAATGTGCACTGTATCACATCTCCGTATTTGGGCACTTCTACAAGGGACTATGGATACCAATATAACCTTGGTTATGATCAAAATATTGGCACAACTCAGTACCTGGACACAACAGGTTATTATCATCCACAACCTCAGACACAGACAACACATGTTAATTATGGTCCAGTATGCCAAGATGGAATCTACACCTATCCCCAGGCTCAGATAGCACCCTACATATTGTCCAGGTGGTAATCCAATACAAACAACATACCTTGTGGCAACCACAGGCTCAGACCGCATCAGCTGACCAGACTGCTATATCGGGTAATAGTTTTAATAATAATTCAATAAGTAATACTAACTCGCCTTTCAATTCTGTTTGTAATGATTTGTCACTTCACATTCCCAAAAAACTTAAAGAACAAATATGGCAGGGGGAATTCATTGATTTATTCTATTCTCTTGCAAAAAGAAGAAGATGGACAACAATCCATCAAATTAGTGAATGGCGAGTTGGTGATATCTAATGCCATTAAGAAAAATACAGTTTTTAAATATCGAAAGGTGGACTGATGCCTTTTTGATTTATATACATATTATGGTTACAAAAAAGTCCATTATTAGCTAAACATTTATTGCAGTACTTAAATACAATACGTTTAGCTGCTAAAAGGAACCCATCTGGTTGGCACAATATGATAAAATGTTTAGAAGAAATATTGTGCAACACCCGGGACGCCTTGGTCAGTAATTGATGCTGAGCTTTGGCTCATTACAATGACAGCAAATCATAATGCTTTTTGTACCACAGTATACCCAAAATATATGTTTTGATTACAATACAAAAGGCTTTTGTAACAAACCAGGTTGTTTTTATCAGCACAAATGTAAAAAAATGCAGTGGCAATCATCCTTCGTATGTATGTCGTGCACCTTTCCATTCGACCAGACCCTGGGTCGGGGTTCAACCAGTATAACAAATTCTTTCAGACAAAGATTATTCAGACCGGAGATCCAGCCAAGATTCCAAACTAATCAAAAACCTTTTGGTATTATGTCAAACACCAATAGACACGAGCCCTCTAAGTAAATGGCTCAGTAAATATGATAAAGAAAAAGCATGCTTTATTATTACTATTTTGAAATACTTAAAAGTTTAACCCAAATGTTTCTTTATTAGGAATAAATAACACACATGTGTGGATTATTGGTTCATCTATTATAAGGAATGCCTTCTATCATGCCAAACAAAGGTATGGGAAGGACCTCGGTCTAGAAAATACAAACTATTACCTGGAAATTTAAGCCTGGTTTGCTGACTGAAGGCGCCCTACTTCATGAGTTAATACAATGTTGAATTGTAATAAATTACCGTTTGCCATAATTAATACATTGTGGAAGCAATAATATTGGGAAAACCCCTTTAGACTATTGTAAATGGCTACTTACAAATAATTTTGCCACTGTATTATCTAGTATTCTTCTTTTTGGAGTACGTCTTGTCTGGTCCGGGGTTCTTCCAAGATTATATTATAGAGGAGAAAATAACCACAAAAAGTTGGATAAGGCTAGAAAAAGATTAAATAGTTCTTTGGCTAAATTCTGTATTACAAACGGTGGTGGATATATTAGGTATCCAGATATTCAAGAGTCTCAGGAATTCTTTAGAGATAATGTTCATTTATCTGTTAAGGGTCTTGACATTATGGTTGACACTCTCAGGAATGGGATTTACAATATCATCTTTACAGGCAGTAACTGTTTTCCGTAGCATATTTAAATCCGGCTGACAGTGACAGCTTCGAATCATCACCCCCATACGATTAGTTTCTTATGGCGGGGCTTGCTCTTTGTTGGCTACTTTCCAGCCAAATGAGCTGCGCCTTTGGCTTAATGTCGATTCGTACTGTCACTTATAACATTTACATTATATTTATGTATAACACATTTCATATATAGTAAGATACAATCGCAGGGTAAATATTAAGCTTTATCATCATTGATGAATTTTAAATACATTTATGCAGTGTAATTTTAATTACTTCCGATATTCCGGTGTTCTGCATCCGATTTTCCGGAGTAATATTACAAGCTGCCGATAGTCCGGAGCCAGTTCTTCTCCCGATTTTCCGGAGTAATGTGATCGCCATATAGCCTTTCTTATAAGGAAGCGTGATTCACATCTTATGTTTAGCTCACGATGTTCCGGAGCTACTCTACTGTCTAAACGTACTTCCGATTGATCCGGAGTTACTACTTTACGACTACACTGCAGTTTCTAAAATCTAAATTTAAATAGTTTCCGATATTTGAATCTTACATACACTGCGATTGTATTTTTAGTATCATGTTTTAGAATTTATGTCAGCCATGGCCATATCTTGCCAAAATATCATTAAACATAAATAAGTTAAACATCTTTGTTTTTTGTCCCTCTTGTGATAAATTTCCTGTCATTTCAAGCGTGTCTTTAAATGATAGTAGTTATCACCAAGGGCGACAAATCTTCAGACCTTATTTAATTACGCACATGGTGGCCGCATGGTACTTGTGACGTCATTATGAATTTCGTCATAGCGTAGCCAAAAGCTGAGAACGGGGTTTCTTTTTCGTTTGGACATAGAAGAGAAAGGTTGGAGAAAATATTTTTATTTCCCCCCACCCAACCCAAATTATATGCAATTTTATGAACAAACTTCTCGCTGCCTCTAGTTTTATTTTTCAGAATTTGCTGCACAAGTCAACTACGTTTATATATGTGCATGTTGCATCAACATTGTCATGGCTGACGTTGGAGGGGCTTTTTGAGATCTGATGTCTTGTTCGTGAATATAGGACATTACTGCAAAGGAACATTCATTGTCATGTTGCTGAAGTTATATAATCATAATGTGTTAAGTGCATGTTTTACATACATTATAAGAATTATTCATCAGATCACCCTCTAACAGCATTATAGTGAGATTTACGTTATTATGAAATAGACATATGTATGGACATATACAGTGAACTTATAACTACGGCTTAATGTCGATTCGTACTGTCACTTATAACATTACATTATATTTATGTATAACACATTTCATATATAGTAAGATACAATCGCAGGGTAAATATTAAGCTTTATCATCATTGATGAATTTTAAATACATTTATGCAGTGTAATTTTAATTACTTCCGATATTCCGGTGTTCTGCATCCGATTTTCCGGAGTAATATTACAAGCTGCCGATAGTCCGGAGCCAGTTCTTCTCCCGATTTTCCGGAGTAATGTGATCGCCATATAGCCTTTCTTATAAGGAAGCGTGATTCACATCTTATGTTTAGCTCACGATGTTCCGGAGCTACTCTACTGTCTAAACGTACTTCCGATTGATCCGGAGTTACTACTTTACGACTACACTGCAGTTTCTAAAATCTAAATTTAAATAGTTTCCGATATTTGAATCTTACATACACTGCGATTGTATTTTTAGTATCATGTTTTAGAATTTATGTCAGCCATGGCCATATCTTGCCAAAATATCATTAAACATAAATAAGTTAAACATCTTTGTTTTTTGTCCCTCTTGTGATAAAGTGATATTATTTTTATCTTGATGATACATTTAACAATTAAACTTTATCGCAGCAACACTTAATAAGATTGAAAATCACTTTTAGTCAGCAATTTGTTATCTGTTTACGTACAGTAAGTTTTATCTATTTTATCTAAATGCTTGTGACGATTCAATAGCACCATTGAAACAAATTTCTAAATGAACGGTCCGACTTAATATTTAATATAATAATATAAAAAAAAACATTTATAAAAACATCACTATATAATGAATAGCTACCAGCTTAAGAAATGTATCTACAATATGTCCAGATCTTTATGTGAATTCAATGTAAAAAATCTTCAAAAAAGACTACAAGTTGTGTATACTGTTGCAGGTCATATATTTAACACTCCATCTGTAAGTGATGCCGTGATCATTTCCTCTTTTATTGAATAACCTATTACAAAACGTTTCAATTTTGATGTGTTTAGTTTTCGTAAGGAGTTCTGTTTAATCTTTATTTTACTACCTTAGTTTAGGAAGGCCCGATGGTACTGTGTGCCTGTATTGTGTCGTAGGTTGAGTTAGTTGTCATATTGTCTTCTTTATATATGTTCATTAATTCTAGGCGATTTTTGAACTAAACTTCCATTGTATGTAAAATATGAAAAACAAGATCGTCAAGGAAACAATGATCATAAACTAATAGGATATTTTGAAGAATGTCATCACCTAATTCAGGTAATACATGTATATAATAAGCCAAACGATTCAAAGTGCTGTGTCAAATTGGATTTAGTTATGACAGAATAATATTCTTTTTACAAAACAAAACCAAACCAAAATATAAATATCAAGGTGAATGCCACTTTTTTAATTCGGTTGCAATCGATGGTGTACGGTGTTTTGGAGATATGCTGTACGCAAAATATTCAAAACGAAATTAAAGCTATAAAAATCAAAAATTTAAATGCCAGCACTTGCAACTTTTTTCGTTTTCTTTTTAACACGAACATGGTACGTTTCGTGTGAATTATCATCTTTTGAAGTGCATGATGAGTTATTCGAGTGATAAAGAATAAACTCAGTAGTAAAAAATTCGATCTTTCCGTCAAGATTTTGTACCACAAATAAAATATTGTATAACTAAGTCCGACATGGCTGATAATAAAATCATAAAACAATGATATTTGAAACAATATAAAAAAAACAGTGAATGAGTTTGACCAAACATATACGTAATATTTGCTTTTATCAGCAATAACATAAGATAAAAGAAAATGTTCCAAACCGCTATTTGCATATGGAAATTCGAACTAATATGAAACTAACCATTGAACCGTTTTGAGAAAATTTGATAAGGTTAAGATTGAATATTAAGATTGGATATTAGCTTAAAATTGCACTTTAAACATCAAATGAAATTACTGATTTCATATCTGCATTATATGAGAAAAATATGTGATTTGTAAATATATCTTTTTATGTTTCAATTCTAAATGTGCAGTCAAACACCATACGGTCATTGTTTTTTTTCTGTATGAACTGCGACCAATCAATCATATTTATGCATGTTGAGGTAACAAGGATGGTAGATAAATTACTATTAATATTAATTATGCCCTCTTTTATAAATATTAAGACTCATAAAATTGAAAGGATGCATATTTTATTATCTGCTTTTATTGTGATAATTGCGCATTTCTTCCATGTCCGTTGAAAGTGCAATATGCTAATTTTACAATTACAATCAATGTATGCTGCTTTGGAAATGTCATCCCAAAATGGATTCAAAATAATTGTGGAAAAATTTGTTTGAGCGAATAATAAATCGATTCTGTAAAGAACCTGAATAAAGCCTTTTAGTGACGTTCTAACGAAGGCAAATAGAAAGAATGTAATTATCAACAATACGGTATCAACCACCCAGAATGAGTTTATTACATTTAACATTGTATCTTTAGAATTATATACTTACATTTAATATAAATATTTCAATACGATATTATTTTAGATAATATGTAGTTTTTAATTGTTGTGATCATAGGAAGACATTAATAAGATGTACACTGACCTTAAATCCACAGGATCCGATGAACTACCCCCCCCGGGTATTTTTTACTCTTTCAAGCATCGTTCTTATTATATTAATTCGTCTTCTCAATATATCGTAAAAATATTGAAGCACCAGATAAAAGGAATAAAGAACTTATTGTACCTTAATTAGGATTTACTTAAAACGTTTATAAATAAATTGTACACAATTAAAGCACAAGGGGGTTTCAAAATATTCGTATTCGACAATTGATAATGCAAATGCACATGTAACAAACTCTTTTCGAACGAAATATATATGATCTAAAATATTATATGTAGTGTTTGTTGGTTTTAATATCTCGTTTAGCCGATTAAGGGAGATAAACTATAGCGCACTCTGGGACAAGCAAGTATGTAAGTGAAAGTACGTGTGCACGATTCTGGTTCTTTGGCAGACTATTTTTCTTGTCGGCAATTTTAACTAGGGTTGTATGGCTCATTTTTGCCAGTATTGTATTGTATTTAAATGAAATGGAAAAAATGAAGTGGAGTTTCTCGTACTTTTGTTTCCGGGCGTTAAGTACTTACCCGTAAATGTATCCAAAGGTTTTCTATTACAAATACTAAACGCAACTAACGTTTGTATATTTCTCATTGAAAACTTAATACACATAGTACAATTATGCTGATTTGAGTGTCAGTTTATATTTATGAATACTCTGTTAGATAATGCACCTTTGTACGTGCAAATGTGTAATTAATTATTTCTTTCGTTGTAAATGTTGATAACGTTAACATTTTTATGACAATTGGTAAAATACAATGTAACAAATATGTCCTTTTAGTAAATACTTGGTTAACAAAAACAAAACATGCTTGAATTGTTTTGAACTTTTATAACATAAACGCTAATTGCAATAAACATTTGCTATCATCTAAATAATTTACAATTGACAATGCAACTTCGTATATATGATTTATATTTACAAACAACTGCATTGCTTAAGCATGTGAAATTTGGCTGAAATTGTTTTGAAATTGTATACTTTAATAAATCTCTTATTTTTAAGGGTATATGATAACTGATTCAAATACTGCCCAACTGCTAATGAGAAGCGTTTTAATATTAATTTTGAAATATTCGAACATATCTTATGTCTATATACTATCTCGGCTAGATATTTTGTGAAATAAAGGAATCTTATGCAAACATGATTAAAGATATATAATGCACAGAAATAGTTTTTGAAAATAACGACAATTGCTAAAGTATAAAATCAATGTCAACATCAAAATATAATACTTTTTAAAATAGAGAAAAACAGAATCCCTAAAGAAAACCCAAAACGGCAAAATTGAAAATGTTGCAGACTCGGTTGTTCATTGACGGTACTGGAAAGTGCAAGCCACCGTCCACGCCCCCCCCCTAGCACCGGCTTAAGCAGATTAAACATTTAAACATGGAAATGGTGACATTTTGAATTTTGAATTTAGAAAATTTCGCAGATGTGTTCATACGGCGGTTATCATGGAATCTTTAATGTGACACGTTAGTGCCATTCCATGAAAAGCGGCGTATGGACCCCAATTTATAAAATTTAAATGTCTACAGCTTCCCGGACGTAAGTTGTGTATTATCGTATTCAAACTAGACAAAAGTTTTACATTCCTAAAATTCCTTTAAAATTTATCCAATAAATGTATTTACCAAAGTATAAAAAAGGTATATCTTTAGTAAGATAAACATATCATAGAGAGAATATTATATTTCGGAAATGAAATACACATTTTCGAAGTTCAATTTCGTTTTTGATAAGGGTGTACAACATGCATGTAAATGCTGTTATTAAAATAAATATCTGTTTGGAAATAATGTATTCCTGTTTTTATTTTACAATGCATTACATAACAGAAAATGGTTGTTACAATAAATAATATATAAATGTATTTTTGGTTGCTTTTAGTAATGTATGACCTGGCAGACAATTCGTAACAATTATATATAGATGTATTTTTGTCTTTCCCTCATCGAACCCAGACGAAAGTATGGCTGATACTTACAAGGTCAAACGAAAATGAGGCAATCACTTTAAAACCCTGTTATAAACACATATAACGTTAAACGAATCGTTAAAAAAACACCAATACACTTCCTTTTCGGCGAACAAGATATAATTTGCTCCAGACCTGGAAGATAGGTGAATATCAGAAAAAGAAATCTGTTGTTACCAACTTTATGAGTTAAAAGACCCAGAGGGAAATTTTATTTCATATTATTTTTTAGTTATTATGCCCTTATTTTCTGTCTTTTAGGTATTCAAAAGATCATGTAAAGTTGAAAAATAATTTGTTTGCCAAACATGTTAGGTGATGCAACTCGTTTTTTTAAAATATGCGTATCGATTTTGCTAGAAATTTACAGCTACAAGTTGGACGACAGGAATGATTACTTATGTCAAGTGCTCTAAATTTCTGAATATTTATTTGCAACAAGTTCCTTAGACATAAATGAAACACTATATATACTAATATCTAATATTGATAAAAATATTATGTTTGTATGCATGCTACATTTTCTCAGAATAAAAGCTCACTTTAATTATCCCCCGCCGATAGAATCGGGAGGGGGATATAGTTTTGGCGTTGTCCGTCCGTCCGTCCTTCCGACCGTCCATCCGTCCGTCCGAATTTCGTTTCCGGATTAGTTCTCTGCAACTACTGGCTGGAATTCAATGAACCTTTATGGGAATCATCAATATCAAGAGGAGATGCGCATATCGTCGGCTTGTTCAGGTCAGACCCTTTAACTCAGAGTTATGGCCCTTGATTAGTTATGTAGTATGCATATAGAGTAAAAATCGTTTCCGCACTACTTATCTGCAACTGCTGGCTGGAATTCAACGAAACTTTATGGGAACCTTCAATACCAAGAGGAGATGCGCATATTGTCGCCTTGTTCCCGTCAGACACTTTAACTCAGAGTTATGGCCCTTGATAACTTATGCAGTATGCATATAGAGTAAAAGTCGTTTCCGCGCTACTTCTCTGCAACTACTGGCTGGAATTCAACGAAACTTTATGGGAATGTTCAATAACAAGAGGAGATGCTCCTATCGTTGCATTGTTCCGGTCAGACACTTTAACTCAGAGTTATGGCCCTTGATTAGTTATGCAGTATGCATATAGAAAAATATTTGTTTCCTCGCTACTTCTCTGCAACTACTGGCTGGAATTCATTGAAAAGAGGAGATATGCATATTGTCGCCTTGTTTGGGTCAGACATTTTAACTTAGAGTTATGGCCCTTGATAACTTATGCAGTATACAACCAGAGCAATAATCGTTTCCGTGCTACTTCTCTGTAACTACTGGCTGGATTTTAATGAAACTTTATGGGATACTAAGAGAAGATGTGCATAAGGTCGGCTTGTTCCGGTCAGATACTTATAACTCAGATGTATGGCCCTTGATTAGTTATGTAGTATGCATACATCTCATTGGCATTTCCAGATATTACTATTTAACACAGAGTTATGGCTCTCTTATTGCCCTGAATATTTATCAAATTCAAAGAATATTACTGTTTATGCCATGATTAATATATAAATAAAGCCTTATGTCTTCAGTTGTTGTGTTAGTAATAACCAGTACTCGGCGGGTACTTCAACGAATTTGCTTGTTTAAACTGTTTCGCAATTAGTTTTAGAAGCTGTTCCGCTTTGAACCTCACTTTTTTCAAATGACACTTATTCAATCAATAAAAAATTTGAAAGAAACAATGAGATCACTGCGTAAAGATTGTCAAATGACAGGCGCATTAATTTTCAAGGAAAATTTAGTTACCGATTGGTCGAAGGTTACTTTTTATATATAATTATATACATGCTTAAAGTAAGCTCCATGACTATTTACATCAGTGTGTTAAACAACAGGTTTACAGTGAACAAAAAATATCGAAATAAATAAGAGTTACAAACCCTAATTTAGAATGTGGTTTTCTTCAAGCCGTTAACTTATAACTTCCCCGTTGTCGAGGGGTTTACACGCTCGCTTAGGAAGCGAGAGGTCTGGAGGTCAAATCCCGGTGAAGGCAACTCAGTTATAACACTGGAAACGGCATTGGTGGCACTATACAAAAACAAATTGGTTTATAATCTCACAACCTTCACCTTTCTGACATTCTTAGACCCAAACAAATTCAGCACCTTTTGTGCTTTGATTTATGAGGAGTAATGATGTTAGAGCTTGACAGAATTAACAGTAACTGTTTACCTAGATATCAAGGTATGTCATCAATTGAATTATTTGCAAATTGTAAATGTGTTTAATTACATTCCTGGTTACTTTAATGAAATTCATTATATTGAATAAATTAGATTGTAAAGTATTTATTTTCCTATTCTTTTCTTTCATACATTTGTTTTACTCAAACTCAATTTGTGTGAAATATCAAAATAACAGTATGTTTTCATTGAAATGTCATGGTGTTGAAGGACAGGTATCGATGTCAATGTGGTACAGTGGTTCATGACAAGTTAATCTACCAGTGACTGAAAACATAAAGTATTTTGTCCAATTCTGAGAGATTGTCAACTTCCGAGGAAAATCGTAACCATTTTGTTTTGCTGTGACATTACATTACTATGCCTTAAATTGATTGGAGGTGAAAAAAGTTTCACAGTTCAATCAAATATTGACATTTTCAAGGTTGGAGAAATTGATAAATGCCCGTGTTAACAGTGCGGCTAAAAAAGTGTTAAATGCGAATGCGGATATAGACATCATACTTGCTTTTTCTCAGAATATTCTTTCGGTATCTTTACATAGAATCAATTAACTGCCATAGTGTATGAAGTAATTTTAAATAATATAACTATTAAATAAGAAGCACTATTAAATAGAGCTGTAAAATAATAAATAATTCTTTATATACATGTCATTTTTTTATATTTTTGTTAACTTGTTAATTTTGGTGATAGAACTACACTCTCTGGCTATCTCAGATTTGTGACACATACATCTAAGCCAGACTCTTTTGTAAATGAATTGCATGCATCTCTTTCTGCCACTCTCAAAGGCAATTCATGTCATATAAATTTGTTTTATGATCTGAATTCAAGTATGATAGTCTGACTTACAAAATATCACTGAAAAAAAATTTTACGGTCTAATGAAAAGCATCAAATACAATGGTCATGTAGATTTCTTTTAATAAGAAGTATGCACATCATTGAAGTATTATCCTGTTTCTAATTTATTTTTGACTGTTGAATGTAGCTGCTGTATAATGAGCTACTACCTTAAAAGGTATTTATAAGTAATTTAGTGCATTCAGTGTCTAGATAATTAAACAATTCTTTACTACCATTTGTATGACGTAAACTTATTATTGGAAGCAAATTGAAACAGCAATATATTGGAGAGATGAAATGCAGACATTAATGTCAGGTCACGTAAACGATTATTTAAGTACAAGGGATAAACAATTTTCTGTATAATCGGCTCTGATTTTGCTATACTAATCAATTTGTCTACAGCGTCAATATTCACCGTTGTTTCGGAATAATTTGGATATTTTTGCAATATTTATCTGAAGTTTGACTGATGAAACGCGCAATAGAACTTGGTTTAAACAATATTTATTTTCCAAATAGATTAACACACATGTTATACAATTATACACAATCTAGTAATAACAAATAGTTCTAAATATAATAGAAACAATCCTTGTGTATGTAAAGCATACAGAATAGAGGATAAAGCTTTGTAGCTTATACTAAGCCTCGCTTCTGTCTGTCATAAGAATCTGCTTTGACGATGTAACTTCATTTAAACATTTATGAACCGGAAAAAAATAAATAAACGAAAAGGTAGACCTGGTTTTAAATAAAAAGGAAAACAGATAAAAAAAAGACCAAAAAAAAATACAAAAAGAAAAATGTATTATATATAAATGCTGATTTTTTAAAAACATTTTAGCTAAAGTAATTATCAAAGAAAGGAAGTAAAGGTAAGGATAGTCAACGGATTAAAGTAAGGAGGGGAAAAAGATATGAGATATGTGGGTCTTTTTCAGGAACAAAGCGATAGTGGGTTTTAATTAGCGCTTAAATCTTTGTGTATGTGATATAAAGACTTGCACATGTGATTTCGTTTTTGTCCGAGTCGAGAACAGAAGAATGTTTTCAGTGATTTGTGTGATATTGGTGAGGTTATTTAACATGGTTGTTCTTTGATTAGTATAAATTGGACATGCAAGAAGAAAGTGTTTTGTGTCTTCAATTTCTCCACAAGTGCATAATGGGCTTTCAATGATATTTTCAATAGTACGTATAAAGCATTATATATTTTTATTCAGGTAACAGATAAAATAAATGCACAATTTGCTTAAAATCAATCTCTTTTCTACTCCATTTTAATCACATCATACAAATCAGAGGGTCTTCCCTCTAAAAATATGCATGTATAATACCTTTTATTACACATTCATGCGTTGAAGTTTTGTAGATTAGAAAGGAATGTCAAAATAAAAATGAAAAGACAAGATAGCTGGTCAACAACAGTACAAACATTCAAGTGTTTTGAAATATCAAATGTAATGTTATCACAACTGATCCCCACTTACTTGTTATCTATATACTTCCTAACTTACCTACTTGTTTGTTAACTTGTTGACTTACTTCCCTCGTTTGTGTTCTTGTTTGCTTACTTACGTGTATGCTTACTTCCTTGCTTTATTGCTCGCTTGCACTGCCGACCCTGCCCTTTTCCTGCACATCATGTAATAAACCTCACTGAAAAGTCCTTTCCCCCTGTTTGCGGCGGTTACTTTTTCTTAAAGTACGTTTTTCTCCAGAAATGTCTTCCCGGCCCCGGGAAAAATGGAGATTGATTTTTTGATGGGTTTGGGATTAACCCGGCAATGACTTTAAAAATATTTTCTGATTAGTTTCCCAACGATCAGGGCTATTAGACAGGAAAATAAAATAAATGTTTAGATATTTTCTTTTTTGCAAAAAAAGGTTTTTAAAAGTTTTAATTTATGTTTTTTTTATTATTCTTATTTTTTGGAAATAAACATTTATTTTTTTCCACGAATAAAAATAAAAAACTTTTGTTTTTTTTTTGGGAAGTGACAAAAGATTTTTTAGGAAATAACCCCCCTTTGTCACATAAATAGCAAATAATGAGATTATATAGCTTAACCGAAATGAATTTCCCAGGAACTCATGTGATGATTTGTCTCCGTAATTGAAATACTAGAGAAATTATAAATTACTGTATGAATAAGTATTGTATGAACTAAATTATCTTTATTGTGATAAATCAAATATACAAATCAAATCAGAGCGTTTTAATACCTTAGCCAAAGAAACGGTGAAAATAATTTGCGTGATTTTATTTTAGTACATTTAATAGTTTTATCGTTTTATCACATGTCAAGTTTCGCTTAATTATACATGTCTTCTTTTTCGTATTTAGTTGCTTTATTTCTTAGTGGGAATACGTTGTAAGTAATAAAAAATGTCAGCTTTGTGTCACTTTATATAGCAAACTTGATTTTTGTACCATTAAAACAAACTTGTTTATTAATAGCTAGATGTACTTTTTCTTGAGTTTACTGTTTAACACATGACATCGCTTGCTTTCGCATTGAATACTTACTTGGCACATTAAGTGTTGGTTTTACTGCTTAAGCATGTATTGGGTCCGTAAAACGATTTGATAAGAAACACTTCTGATTAACTTAAATAAATCTCCATACCCGTACCCACCACACACATAAATGGCTTAAATCTCATCTACATTTTCACTTAGGCTTGTTCAATGAAAATAAAAGTATTTATAAAAAGAAATAAACGTTAGCTAAACAATAATTTACGTCTGACTTAAACAGAATAACAGAATATTTACTGTTGGGAAAAGGCGTGAAATGAAACAAACAAACAAACAAACAATAAACAGAATATTAATATGTTCTCAAAAAATATATATTTTGTTACAAAATAAAGCAGTTGTGAAACAAAACCCATCGATAGGATAAAATCTAAAATTTATTTATTTTAACGGTTATCTTTATCATTTACATTAGATTAATAATTGTCCTTGAAAAAAAGCAACAATAAATTAAAGATTTAAGAAATTCTGTAGAGAAACATAAATTTTATTTCACATAAAGTAATCAGTTTAATAATGTTGTTATTCAAAATAGGAAAATTGCATTTAAAGTTGAGAATTAAAACTCAAGAACACTTTCCTTTGTTATATTAGATTGTAAAGTCAATGTATTTTCATCTGTGTAAATTCCGTGAAAGAGTTCACTGTATGGTTTTGTAAATCAAATTACATGTTAATAGTAAAGTTGTTGCTTGTTACGTAATCGCAAAAAAAGGGAACGGTAAAGAATATTAAACTTTTATTTTAAAAATGTACAATAAAAAACAACAAAAACACGCTGTTTTCTTAATAGAGTGACATCAAAACACACATTTATTCTTTGATCTGTAAGTATACATGCCAACGCCAAAGTTTCCAGGACAGAAAAGTTTCTACGCTATCAACATGTTGTATACTTTGAGACATAATGGTTTATTTACGTCAAGGCAGTGTATCGATATATAAGTTTGATATCTTTGTTTGACTAGTGATAATTGAAACCTGCAGCAAATGCGTTTGATAATAGATTATTGATGTACTGATATGTTTCCAATCCTTACAAAAAATATTCTTTGAAACTGTATTGCTTATATTACTTATCTTGGAGGATGCTAAATCTCATTTTATTCGCATGAAAGCAAAATATTTTTCGACAAAACAATGTGAATCTTAAAGGCCCATTAGACTCCAAAATGCAGCATTTGTATTTTTGAAAAGCTTTTTACTTTTTTTGTGTTCTTATACTGTTACTCAAAGTATCTTATATGATTATTGGCCATGCACTTGAGCTATTTTTACATTGTTAGCCTTTTGACATTTATTTCAATAACGGTGAATCACTGTTTTGTATAGAAGCCAAAATACCACTTAGTTTACTTTTTGCAAGGGATAAACATTTACATGTCCTTAAATCCATATTAAAACATTAAAAAATCATGTTTTCCCTTTCAACAGAAAAATCATTTCTGAGACATAATATGCATTTAATATTAATCCGATTTAAACACAAACAAGGTTTATATGACATAAATTTAATACATAAACGAAAACGCATAACACATAATTAGATAATTAAAATATATTTATTTTAATTTTATGACTTATAGAAGATCAGCCTTTTAAAGTTTATATACATCTATTTGCTTAGGCAAAGTTAAGATAAACACTACAAATCAACATTTGAACCGAAGTACACAGGGTTAAGAATAGTTTTTTAAGTATCAATTTGAGTTATTTGTAAATATGAAATACTTTAATTCCCCCTAAATTTAGAAAGTGTAAGTTTGTTTTTATCTTTTCAGGTAATGATTCAATGTAGTGGAAACAGTGTTTAGGCTTCATGGGATAAATAAATGTAACAGTATCGTATCTTGTTATATAACACTGTTAAGATACGTGCAAGTATTTGAAGGTACTGAAACTGTCATATTTTTCTCTCAATTAATATGAGTATTTGAATTAAAACATTAATGTGTTTCTTAACGGATTTATCAAATTCAAACGTGATAAGTAAGCACTCAACGAGTTAACCACCCAGTTAACATGATATTTGTATGATTATCTGGTAGCAATAAAATGCTACCATCATGATTATTGAAACTGTACTGATAACATGAAGTATAATACCTTGTTATATGATATGAGTAATTATTCATTGTTATGCAACTCCATCCTTTTAGAAATTCTTGCTTCAATTGTTATTATTATGCAGGTAGGTTTGTAAACTGTCGCTATATACTGTGTAAAATACATGTCACAAATACAAAAGTTATCAGTCTTAAAATAGTGTACATGCTTGTCTAATTATTCCTTCAAAACTCATATGAATATTACACTTTCGGAAAAAAAGAAACAAAAAATGAGTGATATATTTCTTAAGGTTAAAGTCATTGGAATCTGGACGGAATAGAAATAAATAGAAGGTTCTGATTAAATGTTGTCTAGACAAACTTTCTATGAACAAGAAGTAAAATTAATGAAACCTAATTATTTGTATGCAATAAAGAGTAATAAAAGCTGCAATAAATAAACTTTCCATACTTATTAGTGTATGGGTAAAATGTATTTCCTGAATGGTTTCTGGCATATGGAAGGTATTTAGATTAATTTGTGACCATGGATGGACACGAAATTATGTAACTGATCAACAACAGATAGTAGTCATTCTGATTTTCTTTATTTTAGGAAGACAAACCTATGCAATGTAAAGACCGTACTGGACCACCGGTGTTACAGGTAAATGGATGCCTGTACAAAGGTAAATTGCTGATGATAGGGCTTAATTGTAGATATGCTATATTTTTAGTTTTGATTATTGAACTTTATATCTGTTTTACCTGCTTTCACCAAGGACACTAATTTGTTATCTACATGAACGGAAATTTAAACACAAGTTGTTTATTTTCATACATAACAGAAGCAGAATACAACATTTAAACATAAGAATGATGAAAGTTTGAGTTTTGATACCTCCGCAGATGTGTTCGAAAGGCGATCAACATGGAACATACAATGTGACACGTTCGTGTTACTAGGTCACTCAGCATCATTCGAAATTCACCCAGACGAAGGCATGTTTGAATCGTTCATCTGATACCTAACTTTCTGATTGTTTGCGTTGAAAAGAACTTCCTTGTATAAATTATGGTATTGTTTTATGAATGCATTTAATGTTGACAGACATGTTCAGTAATACTTATTATGTCTGTCCTTTTTGATTGGCATGTCAAATTGTGGACAGAGTATTTGTTGCCAATATATTCACTGCTCAACAAAGTAAACGATATTCTGGATAAACAACAATATGTATTGTATTGCATACACATTAAATGTTTTCATCTGCAACAATATTTAAAGCGCTGAAAGATATAGTGTACAATTATTTGCCTTAATCAAGAAATGTTATTCTTGTTATTGTTCAATTACATTTTATATAATAAAACCAAGATCAAATTTTTAAAGCGCTTGAATTTTTGACAAAAGTCACAAAAGGCAGATTTCTGAATAAAAATGCGACACTTACGAAACTCACGATTTCCTTACAGAAAGTGTAGTGAGTAAATTTTGTAACAAGAATGACACATGTCTAAGCAAGTAATCAAAGGGATCTATGTGATAAAGGAATGAATGCATTCATATCTATTAATATTATCAAACAAATGTGAATTTGAAAACATTCTATAAATCATAATATTTAATTTTCATTGTTTTCATGTAATACAATCATGTCGTTACATTCTTATCTTAGCAAATGTTCTGTTAAAAAGTGTAAACAAGTCGCATTTATTATTTCAAACATCCATTTATTTACATGTTTAAACTTTGTTATATTCATATATCTTTAAACATTTACTGTTTAAAGGAGATGACAGTGTTTATAATAACATCCAATTGTATTTAAAAGGTAGGCATTTTTTTTGAAAGTGTAAAATTGAGTACCGTCCATGAACATGCTCAATCAATTCGAGTCTGCAACATTTTCAATTTTGTTGTGCTAGGTCGTCTTTTGGGATTCTGTTTTTCTCTATTTTAAAGATGCAACGAAGCAATTTATTTCCATTTATTTCTCCAAACATCTAAAAATGCTGTATTAATGCTAGTATTTTATCAAAACAGAAATCTGAACTCTGCAAAATTCAGTTTGATATTTCCGTATCATGGATTCCTAATCTAGCTTACAGATTTATGAAGTTTAATATTTTAAGCATCTTTTCATTTATGGAGAAAACAAGTCATATATAGTTTATCTGATATTTGATTTACAAGATATGCTTTGTCAACAGATAGTATGAAATGCTCCTGTATGATAACAAAAGAACGAAGGGTAATTTCTTGTTTGGAATAGTATTAACCTTTAAGAAAACAAGCATTTTTTACATTTAATATATTAATTGCTTTCATGATGTACAGACACATTTATACAGCTTTATTCTGTATTCTATCAACTTTTATAATTTATATTAATAATCTGCCAAATAATGAACAGACTACATGTCTCGTTTTTTAGATGCAAACACAGAAATGTAACTAGAGTAAATTGCAAAAAAACAAATTACAGAAAAATCTCATTTATAAAAAGTAAATGAAGTTGTATGATTTACTGGACAAATGTATGTTTAAATCAGGAGTTGTCACTGGTGACTTTGATTTACGATACAAAATTACATGTTGCAGACAAAACAAATCCGTCTTTAAAGTGGCTACAGATTTTTATTACTTTCCAAATCGCAACATAAAGCACAGTTGGAGTTAACAAATTTACGATGATAAAATAATTCTGTAGCCGCTGTGCGAGTTATGACACCGAATATAGGAACACTTTCAAAATAAATATAGTAAATAGGTTTCCATATAATGCTTCTTATAATGAAAACTTTTATATTTTTTAAAACATCAAGTGAAATAGTGAGTCACTGTGTTTTGTTTTATGCAAATTATTCCCGTCGTTTAGCAACATTATCTAATGAATGGTGATTATATGAAAATTATACCATTTTAACTTTTTATCAGTGGGTTTTTAATTAAAAAATCATTCATTTATTTGTTGAGATTAAATTTATGTTTGAAAATCCTTAGACGTAGAAGTAACTAGAAAAATTTGAATATGTCTAGAATTTACCGTTTTACTTCGTACCATCACGATGTCACCAGCCTACCATCGCGTTTTCAACATCGTATCATTGCGCCATTTTGTGTTTTATCATCGTACCATCGCGTCTTCATCATCGTGCCATCGCGCTTTCACCATCGTACCTTTGCACTTTTACCATCGTATCATCGCTATTTTTCACTATTTTTTAAATATTTTCTTATATTAAATTTGAGCATAGAATATGTTTGAACAATAATTTGAAGAAATGACATGACCTAGGGCATTTAAGCTTTATCTTAAACGGGGCGAATAAAATTATTATGAGCAAACTTTATAAAAGACTACCTAAGAATGCTACGAAGTTTGGTGATCATCTATCAATTATTTCAGTAGGAAATGATATTCAAAGGTTTATATATTTTTAGCTTTAGTTGTCCCTAAAAGGGGCCGATCAAAATAATATGAGCAAACTTGATAAAATAATACGTAAGAATGCTACAGACAAAGTTTGGTGATCATCCATCAATTAGTTCTGTAGTAGAAGATGTTTAAAAAAATCTTATTTTAGCTTTAGCGGCCCCTAAAAGATGCTAATCAAATTAATATGAGCAAACTTTATAAAAGACTATCCAAGAATGCTACGGACAAAGTTTGGTGATCATCCATCCATTAGTTCTGTAGAAGAATATGTTTAAAGGTTTTTCTATTTAAGCTCTGTTGACCCCTGAAAGGGGCCTATTAAAATGATATGAGCAAATTCAAGTGTGACTTCACAAAGATGCTACAGGCCAAATTTGAAGTAAATCCGTCCAGCAGTGTTAGAGAAGAAGACGATTGTTGACGCATAACGACGGAAGACGGACGCCGGAACATCCCCCTTTGATACTAATAATAGCTCACCCTGAACCTTCGGTTCTGGTGAGCTAAACATGGCCTACTGAAGTTTGAACAGTTTATTGAAAATGCTGGGCCTTTTTGAGGCATCAGTCACTTATAAAGATTGCAATTAATTGTTTGAATGTTTGTATTTAGTTTTCTGCAAAATTTCCCAGTTCGTTATTTATTACCATAGCGGGACACGAATGACCGTTTCAATAAATCAAAACTACTTCTATAAATAGATTTTCGGACTTTCACAATGTTAAGGTCATCATTCTATTTATAGGTACGGCAATAACATACATAACAACCTACTGTTTACTACAAAATGGTTGATACAAATAAGACGAAGAGCGCGATTAATTGACGGAAATTTTTTTTGAATATGTTTGCATTGCTAAATTCTCCAGTTCGCTAATCAGTGTTTCATCTTTGATAATCAAACACCCTCATCCCAATCGGAATGATCGGCTAGTGTGGCCGACGGAAACGCCCGAGAAGTTGCAATTGCTTATAAAATCTGATTTCATTCAATAAAGGGCGTCGCGCTTGTTCAACTTGTTTAAAGTTTAGATATCACAAAAAAAACTTATACAATCTTGGTTTTTATTAATCTCAACTTCAGCAAAATTAATAGTTTGCAAATATGCAAACATCAACTTGTGGCAAAATGATGCAGCGGTAAAACTGTTATGATACTGATAGATGCATTCTTGACAAACAATTTACGACAAATTGATGACCTGTCTGAAGCAAATCTCTAATTTTGCCAACAGAGAGATAAATACACCATTCTCATTTTTTTCACCAGTTACAATAAAAAGACCCCAACGAAGCTCCATCAAAGTGTATAAAGCTATATATCTGCTTTACAATTTAAAATTATTGTTTGACTTTTTAAAAAAAGATACTTTCCAAAACGCTTAATATACGAAATAAATAATAAATTGTCTTCAGTATAATGAAGAAAAACAGAATCCCTAAAGAAAGCCCGATACGAATGACGCATATACGAAATCATGACTAAACGGATAAAAACCCGAAAAAAGCAGAATAGTATTTTGTTCCGTAACACTGTATTCTGTTTACGTACTAAATGCATGCATGTTAAATAAGGCCGCTATTCCATTTATACGTGATCAGTGGTCCGCGTCCGTCATCCGCATCC
Source organism: Ruditapes philippinarum (assembly GCF_026571515.1). Taxonomy (NCBI): domain Eukaryota; kingdom Metazoa; phylum Mollusca; class Bivalvia; order Venerida; family Veneridae; genus Ruditapes; species Ruditapes philippinarum. Next base: position 119,102 of record NW_026858443.1, on the reverse strand, counting down.
GTTACCGATTCGCTAATCAAAGAATACGTTGAATCTATTCCTTTTGTCCGTTTACCATCCGCTTCCGCGACGGCATCCGCGACGTTTCGCAGGATGAGCGATTTTTTACGGACGCGGACAGTCACTGACATGTCTCATCCCTACAAAATGCCTCGAACGAAATTAAATACTTTATCGATTTCGAAAGAAAATACTAAAGAAGTCACCAAAATAGTGTAGGAGAACATATAAGTTTATGATGCAGCAATGACAGATTAAAAAAAACAACATCTGGTCATCGGTTGCTAAAGAGATGTTATTTGAAAACCTAACTGATATTCAATGTTTGTTACCTAATTCTTTGATGTTACAACTGTTTTTGGTATTAGAATGAAATTATATCATATTCTACAAATAATTATCCTCTGTTCGCTATACTTCAATTAAAAGTATGTAGAAAATAACGTACCTATGGAATAATACCCACGGACATGCCCGGACACTGATCACTGACGCGGACCACTGATCACGTATAAATGAAATAGCGGCCTAGCATAGATATTCTACGTTTCAAATGTTTCTATTATCGACCATATGATTATTGAACCCAGTAAGACACTGGGCTGTTCAGATGATTCAGATATTCAGTAAAGTTACAAAGAATATCTGAATTAGCTTTATAAACTAGTTTCTCGCCGATTGGGATTTTAACATCTTATAATCAGTCAGACATTCTGGGTTCAATGTCCAAGTAAGAAAGATGAAAATGTTTCTATGACACTGATACATATTAAACACATATATTGTCGTCTGCTGCTGCGATATACGTCTGCTGACACAAAAATTAGAGAAAAGCAGGATCCTTAAAGAAAGCCCAACACAGCTTGACCAGGCTCGGTTTGCAGGCTCGGTTTGATTGAGTATGCACGTGATGGCTTTCCCATGCGCACGTGGTAACTATCTCGTGCGCACAAAGTAGCTATCACATGCGCCCGTGGTATATAAAATATTTCAGTGATCAGTGGTCCGCGTCCGTCATCCGTGTCCGCTACCGATTCGCTAATCAAAGAGTACGTTGAATCTATTCCTTTTGTCCGTTTTCCATCCGCTTTCGCGACGGCATCCGCGACGTTTCGCATTAGCGATTTTTTACGGACGCGGACAGTCACGGACATGTCTCGTCACGACAAAATGCCTAGAACGAAATTATATACTTTATCGATTTCGAAAATATATACTTTAAAGCTCACCAAAATAGTGTGGGAGAACCTATAAGTAAGTTTATGATGCACCAATGACAGATTTAAAAAAACAACATCATATATTTGGTCTTCGGTTTCTTTTAAAAAACCTTACTGGTATTCAATGTTTGTTCCTTTTTCTTTTTATCTAATTATTTGATGTTACAACTGGTTTTGGTATCAGAATGAAATTATATCACATTCTACAAATAATTATCTTCTGTTCGCTATACTTCAATTAAAGTATATAGAAAATAATACGTACCTATGGAATAATACTCACGGACATGCCCCGGACACGGATCAGTGACGCGGATCACGGATCGCGTACCAATGGAATAGCGGCCTTAACGACACAAATTAAACATATTGCAGACTCTGATTGATTGAGTCTGACGGTACTTAAAAGTGAAAGATGCCTTTCCCCTAGCAACGGCTAAAGCAGAGTTCGAACTTTTTATGAATCAGTTATGAAAAACTTGAAGTTTTGAGTTTAGAAACATCCCCAAATGTGTTCATGCAGCGGTTATCATGGAACAATCAAAGTGACATGTTCGTCTCTTTCCATTAAAAGCGACGTATTGTCCCAAGTAAGACAATGCTTGTGCTCTAAACGAGAAAACATTTCAAATATATTGTACATTAACTTTGATTATTGTACATTTAAGTAATGTTATTATATTGTGCTGTTGACGGTAACAAACTAGAAAAATGCTCAAACAATCAATGTGAAATAAATAAGGTTTATGTCCAGGTGTTATAATTATGATTAATAAGCCAGCTAAAAAGTAAGGGAGTTGGAATATTTAGTGAACTAAGAAGTTAGTGAAACAAAACAAACAACTTGCATGCACCTTACAAACTTGTTTCAAAACTTTTAACAGAAATACTTAATTGAAAAACAAAAACTGTCAGATCATATTTTCCTCATAGTAAGAAAGAAGGCACCAGACATAGATTCTATAATTCTGGTATAATTCTAATATCATCAAAACCATTTGACAGTTTTATGCAGTTTTCAAAGGACACTAAATATAAGGATTACAAACAAATTCGGCAACTGTTTTGCATATGATATAAATCTTCCATATTTGGAAATTGTCCATGAGCCATGTATTGGTTAGGGAAGCGAGAGAGCGTTTTAAGATGTTATCTCATTGAAACAATAATATAAAACTCTGGAAACAAAATGATCCATCGGAAGCATTAATTCCAACAAAATGACATGAAATTGCATACTCGGTTTGATTGAGTCTATACATGGGGGATAATGAATAAGTGCAACATGCCTCACGACCCCCCCCCCCCAGCACCGGCTTGAGCGGTGCTCAATTCTCTACACTTACTAGTCATCAATGATCCCGAAGGACCAGGACAAATAAAAGTCCCAATTTTGAAATGTGTACACCAAAATGTTTACTTCTGTACTGCATTTTGTTGTCGTGAGAAATGCAAACGTTATCAAAATCTGGAAACAAAGTGATCCCTCGGAAGCATTAATCACATCGAAATTACAAGAGAATTGCAGACTCGGTTTGATTGAGTCTGTACATAAAGTTATATTCATAAAATATTTGTATTTGTCTCGATAAGATACTAAGCTGCATTTTACTCAGTTGTCATGCAATCAGCGATCATATATAGTAGGGCTATTTATGTTAAAAAATTTCAAAACTATTGTCAGGCAAATTTTCACTTTATTAACCTATAAAAATTGTTTAAAAAATGTATATATCATCAAATATGCATGACCTGGCATTTTCTAGATGATAGCAGCGGTTTATTGCAAATAGCTTTTATGTTATGACATTGAGAAACAATTCAAAAATATTATGGTACAGATATGTCTAGAAATTGTTATCTTTTCTCGTCAATCTTGCAACGCGTTGTCTTAAAATATACGTGTCAATGTTAAAGTGACTGTAGATATTCGGTTTACAATGCATATTTAGCTTATCAACATTAAGTGCCAGACTGCATTAGTTTGATAACCGCAACCTGATAAATTTGATGATAGAAAACTTAAATGGAGTTGTTAAAGGCATTGATTATCATGTATGAAAATGGCTAGTCACGCACTGTATGAGCAGGGAACACATAACAACTTTTACCGCTATATTAACAATTATACATGCCTGATATTCTTAATGATTGTGAGTTTGCTAATAATTTTTCTCATAATTATACGAGAAAGTAAACGAATATCAAAAAGTGCGTAGCATCATTGATTGGTTTCATCTTGCAAGACTTATATGTATTATAGGATTTTCTCTGAAAGTTAACACTACATGTATAATTTCATATACATCGTGTATATTGTTTCAATGACGTATGACTCCAAATGGACACATAAGTATTTTAAAAAATTAACAATAGTTTTTTTTTCTTTTATAAATTAGATAGGCGAATATCTAACGGTGTTTAACGGTATAAAAAGATCTAAACATACCGTTATAAATATCCTACGCATGACGTTTTATGCTACATGCACGTCTAAATGTCTTTCTTATCGACCCAATACAAATCACAATATTCAAGACAAGTATGTATTATCTTCATCATTACGGCCTCCTTTCTTATTTGGTATTAACACTTACAGTACAATTCAATATCATGTTTACTAAAACAACATAATTTAGGGTTGATACCCTGGTGTTAATTAGATACTTTTTGTAAAATTTTATGTGCCGAGTAAAACAGTTGATTGGCATTTAAATAGGTTCTTAAAAGAATCATGAATTTTATTTTTGCTCCAAACAAATTACTGAAAATCAATTTGTGATGACATTATTAAAGTAGCATGCGCTGAATATAATTGTACAATTAGCATATTGCACTACTGACGGAAATGAAGTAATTGCGCGATTATCATAATAACAGAGGATAATGAAATTTGCATCGTTCAATTCTAATTTTTAAATGTTATATGAAAAAACGGGTGCATTATTTATATCTGTCGTACTCTATGTTCCATCTGTGTTACCTAATCAAGCACAAATGTATAATGATCTGATCAATTGGTCGTATTTTCAACAAATAAAATGCAATAGGCGTATTGATGTATCTATAAATGTAAATATTAAATAAGATAACCATTAAAAAATCAGCCTGTTTCAAGCAGTCAAATAAAACATCAATACTTTATGTTTAAAGAGCAAAGAAGGGACATACAATCTTTTACACTTACATGCAGAAATCAATGATCCCGAAGAAACACAAACAAAAACAACACTAACGTGTATTTAAGTACAGTCCAACTTACATGTTGTTCAATATAAAAATCAAGAAAAGGATGACGCATCGAAGGCAGTGAAATATCAATAATATATTTTAAGGTTAATGCAGTTTATAACGACTCTGGATTGTAACCGAAATGAGACATTTACTTTTACAATACTGATTAAGAATGTTTAGTTATAGTATTACAGAAATTAAAACGCAAGATGTATAATCAATATTGTTAAAACCCTTTCTTGCCTGACTGATGAAGAATAATGGAATTTTATAAATTTGCTGCTAAATATTAATAATTATGAAACATCAGATGATGTCACTTACAAAACTGAGTATTTAGTATTCAGGTTTCCTAAAATATGAGAGCAAATCTCACGAAGGCAAGGCGGCACAGCTTTCGACAAGCCACACAAGTCCATCGAGTTAGTAACTCGTATTTGGAGAAACTCCGATAAAAGATTAAATACATCACGTAATAATGGAGGTTTTAATATTTTGTCCAACAAAAAGTTTTGTTCTACAATGATAGGATAGGTATCTGGATATATTGTAAATATATTTACTTTGTAGATAGCTTTTAATTATACAGTGACGTTTTAAATATTAATAAATCAGCAGTATCTTAAATTTATTAATTCCCATCGTCACAAGCAATTATAATAAAATAGAAAGATAAAATCCTGCCAAATTTACGAGAAGAGATAACCATTGCTTAACTAACTGATGGTGATTTACAATACACGTTTTCAGATTTTTAATGTTAACGCTTTAAAACTCTGAACAATAAACAATTCTTATCACAAATAATACTTTATTTAGCGTATTAGTCTTTAAATTAAACGAAATTGCAGATTAAAATGTACGCCAGTCTAAATGTGTATAGTAACAGTATTAAATGAGTGCTTAACAAATTTATATAATAAAGCCTTACGCTTAAATTTTGATGTTTATATTTTATTTTGCGACATTTATTTACTGTTATTTTGTTACTAATCGAGTTACTGGTTTGCCATATTGAGTTAACTTATTTGTTTATTGATTATGACAAACATCATTAATGCAAGATGAAAAAGTATAGAAATATGAGTTAACATAAAATCGAAATGTATACACAATCTTTTCTCGGGGAATGTTTTTAATCTGTTAACATTTAGTATAACTCAGGTACCATTACATGTATTCACATTTGATTTTTGCAAATGGATTTAAAAAAAATGCAAATACATACGTTCAATATTTATTTGCAACATTATTGTAAAATATATGAATACGGGGTGTGTATTCACATGTTGTCTTCGTTCCCCTGAGCCCTTTTACTTTGTCGAACCGAAAAAGAAATCAATTACATTTGATTTCTTTTTCGGTTACTATTATATCCTTTTGTGTATTTTTAAGCGATTTTCCTGTCCGTGCTCTGCCTTGTATCCTGTCCTATTTTTTATTTGGTGTCCTTCTGACGCTGGTCCTTGTTGCTTGGTCGTTTTGGGGTGCGTTCATTTAACGCCCTCTTCGTGAACAGATTTAATCAAACCGAGCCTGCAACATTTACAATTTTGCTGTGTTGGTTGCTTTCGTTAGGGATTCTTTAATTCTCTCTAGTTTCCTTGTTGATCTTGTTTACTATATTTTGTAAATATATGGAACGAGATCACATACACACGAAAAAGACAAAATCTTATCTGAAAAAAGCATAAGCATAATAGCATTCAATCGATCAATACATAAGACTTGTTCTTTGATCGGGTTCTGTAAAATTACTGTGCAAATGAGAACTAAAAGAATATTATTATTATACATACAGTGTTGTCTTTTTACAACTATATCTAGAAATAAAAAAATGATAAGTATATGATATGAAATATTTTCTGTGAAATGTATTTTCAAACCCTATTACCTAAAATTTCTAATTTCTTTAGCTTGTAAAATGCACATTAATCGATAATAACGTGACAATAAGATATGTATCGGAAATGTATTTTATTCAAACACTTATTTCTCTTTTATTGACGATACTGTAGATACCCATCATAATTTAGCATAAAAATAATTGCTTGTTATCTGATTATTCAAATCACAATAATAAATAGCTGTAATTGGAACCCATTTCCTGTATGTAAAGACGTAATTATAACTATCTGTGTCATATCACGCAACTGAAATATTTACGACATCTGGCAGATTGTATATTGGTTCTTACCTCCCTTTTTATGCCAGGACATGTTAACTGTGTAGAGTTTGAATTTATTTATCCTCTGACATGAAACAATGCCATAGGTTGCATACTTGTTTTAATTAGTTGCATATGTAACAATTCAATTGCAAAATGCATTTAAAACAATGTCAAAACATAAATCTCATACAAATGCTGTTTGGGATTGTATTTGAAGGTGTGTATAATTTTATATCTTTATGACATATGATTCTTATGAGGTAATCGTTAAAGATTTTGACTTTACATACGTAATCTGTCAATTTGATGTACATATTTATATGAGCCGTGTCATGACAAAACCAACATAATGGGTTTGCGACCAGCATGGATCCAGACCAGCCTGCACATCCGCGCAGTCTGATCAGGATGCATACTGGTCGCTTACAAACCCTATAACAAGTAGAGAAACTGATAGCGAACAGCATGGATCCTGATCAGACTGCGCGGATGCGCAGGCTGGTCTGGATCCATGCTGGTCGCAAACCCATTATGTTAGTTTTGTCGTGACGCGGCTCATACAATGTTATCATGCTGAAATCAATATTTCTATGCCTCCACTAATGGGAGTAGGGCAATATAGATTTAGTTACAAAACAAATGTTCCTGGACTCAGTTTTGAATTGCTATGTACACAAGTGATTGACCCCTCACATATTATTTGAAACAGCATTAAACTAATAAATAATATTACACATAATGTCATGAACTCAGTATTAGAAAACAGTATGCCACACCATAAAGCTCATGGTCCCCAAGTAATAGAAAGCGTGTGCCAAAAACGAAAACACAATGGTCGAAACTAAATAAAATGAAATTTTGAAAGGGGATCAGATGTTATTAAGCCTGCTTGTCACAAATAAGCTGCGAAAAGACAAAATTAAAAAGTTGGTAACATATCTTAACGGTGATTCAAGACTATTCAAGTGAGTAATACTTGAACCACCCGATTAAAAACACCAAATCTGAAATAAACTTAAAGTACCAAAACATGCACTCCAAGCAACTTTTCTAATAAAAGAAAATCTGGAAACAAAGTGATCCCTCGGAAGTTACAATGTACAATGAATACAAATGTAGAACACACTAAGAAAACAACCGACCTTTTATAATTAGTCGTTCTCAGCTAAATATATCCATTAAAATGTGTTTCAATTTAATTGTTTATATATGTGTACAATCATTTTAACACGCATAATTACAAAGTAATATAAAACCATATCATTACCTAAAACATATGTATTTCAAGCCGGTGCACATCATTATTACTGTCTCCTGTTAAGTTGATCTAGGCTTTCGATAGAGCAGAAAATAGATATAATTTGTTTAGTAAGAATACATTTTAAGCAGAATCATGGTATCATTATATTGCCCGAGTTTATTTCTACATATTTGTTTTGAACGAGCAAATACTATTACTCTTTTCATGATATACTCTCAAAATATGAGTACATTGTATATTGAATATTTTTGCGGTTTAGTGTTGTTATCGATATATTTCTTTTTCATAATTTGAACGACAAATAAATGACTAAATATTTGTGCATGTACATATATTTTCACCCCTATTGCCACAATATTTTATAGGATTGTATTCTATCCACAAATTTGTTGAATATTTTCCTACGAATGAGTTCATTATGTGTTTTAGAATGAAATCTGATTATTTCTCTCTTCAGTCTCATAAATAATTCATTATTCAATTATCCCTGGCATTTTGATAATCAAACTAAAAACTGCCTTCCCGGAAAAATGTTGACATAACTGCAAAAAATGACAATATGATCAAAGGAAGTAGGGTTCTCATATTAAGAACTTTTTGTAGCGGAGAAAAAACAATTGCATTTTAAGCGAGCATTTAGTGAGGAATCGGTTAATATCTGAATTTCTATTTAGAAAGTATTATATGTAAACAACTACATCATATAAATTGGTTTTCAAATTTAAAAATCAATGAATAAAAATGCATTTCTAATAATTACATGTTTTTACACGTTTTACTGATATCTTGTCAATTTGTAAAACTGCTTTTCAACTTTATTGATTTTTCTTTTCTTGTGTTTATTTTTTCCTTAGAATATAAATTCACGAAATGAGTCTTTGTATCTATGTTTAGCTTTTCCGAGAAAGGAAAGTGCTGATGACACCGAATGTGTTGATTCGTTTAACTAAATTTAAAACGAAACATTACAAAATGAGAAAGTGATATTTTATGTGTTATGCATGTTATTCATATATAATATTTCTGCATTCATGCGTCATTGCATTATATCATTTTGTGTAAGTATGATCCATTATATATTGTTCGTCAAAAGGATTATTGTGACATATTCATGTAAATAATTGCAGATTAAAACACACATTTATTGTTATATAAAACAATAAGAGATCGTATTATGTAAAGTTTGAAGTACATGTATTGTAAATGTAAAGTCATGGTGAATAACACACAACGTGATACAGATGTTAAAACAAGACAAGGGGCGTGAAAAAACATTGCAGTGTCATTTGTTTTTAAATTAATAAACTAGGTACATTCAACAAGATGTTTCTTTTTGTACAAAACCGTTTTAACTAGATGCATTCAACAATATGTTTCTTTTTGTACAAAACCTTTTTTATGAATTTAAGATAAAAAGGACGATGTATCTGTTAATGTCGGACGCTCTTCATAGAGAATATATAACGTACGATATACTTGTTTTTAACATCATGTATTACAAATTAATCAACCGAATACGTTTTCTGACCAACCTGATTTATGATAACTGCAAGACTTTAACATTTTCATTTTCAATATCTAACGGCCCAACATCGGTTAATTTCAAAGATTAGTAAGAACTATAAATTTGCTGATTCTACATTTATCCGTAAATGACGCAATATCTTAATCAAATGAAATATTAATGATCATTTAATTTTTAGCTAAAACATGCAAAAAAACTCTCACATCAGATTGTGCAGAAAAACATTTTATATCTAGCATTTGTTGAATGTCGTCTCATAAAGAAAATCAGAGTGCAAATGTTGTTTATCTTCTTTTCTGTAACTTCATAAATTATTCATTATTCAATTATGTAGAGTATTTTTGTAACACACTTCAATATTTCTTTCATTAAGAGACGCCGATTTCACTGCAGAATTAAAACGTGCTCAAAGAAAATTCAGCTTACAACGACGAATATCATGAATACATTTTCTGAGAATCTATCATTTCTTCTCCAACATAGAAATAAGTATTTTGCTTGGACAAGATATAGTGCAATTTAATCGGCCTTTATGCAACAGCAGCGTCTTTAGTATTCTAATAGAAGAATATTACATTACTTCAATCTACAGAACGCAGATATATATCAATCCTTGAAAGACAAGTTCGACATTTTCATGCAAGTACGAAATTTCACTTCGGCTTATTCATGTTTTTCCGGCTCCTGTTTGGACATTGAATCGGACTTCTTTCAAACAAAAACATGGCTATAAGTTATCACATACTCTTATCAAAGCATTTCGGAATAATTATCAATAGCATGTACATATTTTCGGAGGCTATGACATTTAATCTTACAAATGCATGAGATATTTGCAATTTTTAAAATATAATGCTTACACAATTTAAATAAGTAAGATAAAATGCAAAATCTTCGTATCTTTAAATGATGGAAGATATTTTTATTTTGACCTAACAGACCAACGCAAAAGAATTGCTAAATATTAAAATCTTCTTAATGCTTATTTATTTTTTAATCAACGGCAAAATCTAAAAAAAAGTCAAATGCACCCTTTAGATAATAATTACATTTGTTTTGGTTTTTTCGTTTTTGTTGTTTTGTCCCCTCTTTAATTAAAGTATTGCTATATGCTTTTGAAAATTAAATTACACGGTAATAGGTATCTCCAACAAGTATACGTTCAAAATATTTGTACTTTTGTATCACGACCTTATTTTGTTTACATATCAGATAAACTGTTGACAACTTCAGGATTACGATAAAGGAACATGAGGAATGGAACCTAGCATTGTTGATACATTACGTTTATTCTGATTTACAATTCGTCTGGATGCTACAGATAAACTAAATCTGATAGATTAAGAATGGCTGGACAAATATTTATCTGTTAAAGTAAGATCAGATATGATCATCATTTGACTGATTGTATCCTAAAATACACGGCTTGGTAGAATATACAAACGCTACACAGATAGCATCAAAACAGTAACATAATCATTTTGCTCCGTTAATATCAAATTGTATTTTCATAAAATGTATACCCACGAAATGTCATTGAAAGTGACTCTTCTTGACATGAATTAAAATGTCTACACGCAATACACAACAAAATCAATCAGGTAATAAATGTTTATTCGATTCAAAAGGATTGCCATCGATATAGATAACTAGGTTTTCAGATAAAGAAATAATGATTCTTTAATAACTCAATTGACATGTATTCATAGAGGGTATAGTCTTGTGAAAGCAGTTTGTTTTGGTCGCTGAGTGTTGATATAAATTTTGTGTAAATTTAATTAAGTTTTGCTAGTAAATAAAATTTGCTTTCTGACGAACATTTATTGACAAGCGACAATGTAGCTATTGTATAGCAAGTTTGATTGAATCACACGCTTTGACAAAAAATAGTTTTACATTTATTAACATTTTAAAACATAATTACTTTTCACCATTCACACTGAAAAGTACAAATATTATTACGAGGGTTGTCCAACTAATTCGTGCACTGCAGAAATTGTCGTGAGAGTTGTTGATAAAAAATTATGAATTATGTATCACTTGAAGGGGAAATCTGTTCAAATAAGAAAACAAAAGAAATATATTTGTAACTGGCGTGCCGTGCAAACGTCACTCAGTTATCTTAGTAACGTTATACCGGCGCTAGGCCGCCCGGCCGCCAACTTCATGCCGCTGACCACTGGGCCGCCAACTTCACGCCGATAGGCCGCTGGACCGCCAACTGCACGCCGCTAGGCCGCCAACTTCACACATCTGAAATATGCCGGGTTCTCATTGTGTAATGAATGTCCATGAAAGGTAGATGAAAATGTTCTTGAAAATGTCACTGAGATATACCAAACTCAGATATTGTCGTCTGCTGTCGTGACTTGAGTCTGCTGACGCAATGTACCTAAAAACGGTATCTTAAAATGCAGTTCATATAAAGTAATATTCAAAACAGCATACAATATGTATCATTCCCTCAATATGGTAGTTTTGAAAAGATAATTGTTTACTGTCTAAAATATAATAATGTATATTAATTGATTTTCAAAACTATATACCAAGTCAAAATTGATGGTGAAAAATGTTACAGCTGGTGATTAAATCATTATGTTTGTTTTTTAATTTCAATTGGAGAAGAACTTTGATATGTGCTTTTTAAAAACGTTAATGATATCATATACTAAATGTCAAAGCTCTGGGCCTTTCAGATAAGTGATGTTTTAAGTTTGCATTTTTAAAATACTTTTCTTTCCCCATGTCCTACTCATGCAACAGACCGAAACCATTTGAATAACTTTGACAGGGATCATTCCTGTAAAGTTTTGGTTACTGTGCAGTCATTGGTTTTAGAGGAAATGATGTTGACGACGCACGATGACGGACGGCGGGAGGTATCACAATAGCTCATCATGACCATGTTGTGCTCAGTTGCGGTAAAAAGCAGGCCCTTTTAATGATGATTTAACAGAACTCAATTAGAAATAATGAAGCCAAGAAAGTTGAAAAGGTTTTATATCTATGTTAAATATTTATATATTTAAAAGTATAAGTTATATTGGGCTATGATCGATTTCTTTCAATGTTCATATTCTCAGAAATGTCGGAAACGTTAAAGCAATCGTTGTTGAATAAATTAAGTTTAAGTTTACATACACATGTTTTGCTGTGATTAAAAACTAACTACCAGGTATAAATTTGGGGTGATTTAAATAAGCACTTGATCAAAACAACGTGAACTTGCATGTCCTTTACAAAATTGTCATATTCTTATTTCTTTCAAAATACATATTTTCCTTACAGAAAGAAAAAAAGGCAGACATATTGCCTATGATTCTGGTATTCTCAAATGCATTAAACGGGCTTCTGCGATAAGATTGGTTTTGAAACGAGACTGTAAGGATTACAAACAATTTCGGCACTTTTTCTGTCAAATGAAATATCATATTCTTTTATATTTTGGAATATTTTATAAGCCATATGTTGAAACAGAAAGAGTTTATAGATGTAATTGTAATGATAATGACGCCTAAACAAGTTCATGTAACCAAAGTTTAGAACTGAAAGGCAAGAAATAAAAATATATGCAATCATGCTTTAACAAACGAGTGATTTTTTATGTTCTATTTTGAATGTGTACAAAAAATTAATTAAACGACATTCATTTCATGATCGTGCTAACACCAAAACTTCTTTATTGCATCATGTTGTCAAGTCAAAGGCAAAAAGTTATTGTAAATACACATTTTATTGGTCAAATTTAAACAATTTTACATTGCCAAGAGGAAATAAGCAAAAACGCTTAATAAACTTGTACACTTTGCCTTATAATACGTACGTGATCACGAAGATGATATGGTTATGAATTATTTGAATTTTTACTTTGTATCTGTTCCCTCATTATCCATTGTCAAAACTACATAAAATATATCCCAGGGAACTTAAATTTAATAAAACTAACTCTTCAGACGTTATTACATCTTTTTTTAAACATTTCTATCAGTAACTAAAATCTACGATAAAAGAGATGAGTTTGATCTTAATATTGTTAACTATCCACATTTAGATGGTGATGTACCTCATGCTACATCATATGGGGTGTATTTGTCTCAATTAATTAGATTTGCTAGGGCGTGCAGTCGTGTTGATGATTTTAATGAACGCAATTTATTTATTACTAACAAACTTCGTTCATTGAACGCCGCCTTTCCTTGTTGATCTTGTTTTTCATATTTTCTTAAACAAGGTTATCGCTATCATAAATTGCGTAAATATTTTACTAAGTTTTACCATCGTAATTCAGATTTAGTTTTAAAATGTAATTGTATTTTGAAAACTCTTTAACGACAAAGTATTAGCAAACCTGATTTCTATGGAGATGTGGTTTGCAAACTATATTTGCACTATTACAAACTTCATAAGATCATGGGTCATAATTATTTTTCTGCCGTCTTCACTGAAATTATCAAACGGTTTATTAAAAGAGGTTATGACCTTATTAATCTAAGGCATACCGCATGCTTGGTATTCAACCCTTTTACAGTTGGACGCTACGCTTTCCTCTTTTAATTACATCTGACGGACTAAGTGGGAGACTCTATGATGGACGGTTCTTAAAGCCATTTAGAACTGAATTGTCTTAATGTTCGTCTTCTGTCTTGCTTCGTCGGGCCCTTGTAGGCGATTTTTCTTGTTGCTCTGCCTTCCTTTAAGGCATCGAGTACTTTGGTTAAGGTCATTAGGCTGTTCCTTTTGCTACATATTTACATAATTTTGTATGTGTTTTATTTACTTTGTCTAATGTAACCATGACCATTGTTAGAATTTCACTTGGCAGGGATTAATTTTATATACACTTTCATGTCATTCAGGAACATATTGGGGCTAAGAGTGAGGTTTGGCGCGCCTAAAACCGGTTTAAACTCCCCAGTGGTTTAACTACCCCTGACCATTCCAAGGCGGTACCCCTCTGGGTTCCTTCACGTGTTTTTCATGTCTGTGTTGTTACTTGTTTTTAAATGTTTACATGTTTTGTGATTTCTGCTTTGTTGGATTGTTGTTTAGGGTAGGTATTTTCTCACACCCCCTCCCATTTTTTAAAACCCCCTCCACTTTCACCCTTACAGCCCTTATCCCTTTAATTCCCATATGGACCCGTTTTAGTTTATATTATTTCACACATTACATGTCCCTCTCCTTTCACCGCCCTTATGTCCACTCCAGGTTTTGGTTTGGTGCCTTCTGGGTGCCCTACTTTGGTGTGTCGGGAATCAAATAAAAAATATAGCGCGAGCATCATGTATTTGATTAATAATCCACCTTACTATATTGTAAATCAAATGCAATTGTCAAAACCAATAAGGAACATATTTCGAAATATATGTTAATCATTACTTTTCCGAATATTTCAGAGTATATTGAATGCATTCTCAAACATATTGAGTTGCTTTTGAATTTGTTCTAATACAATCCGCATAATAGGATTTATTGATAGCATAAAATAACAAGGCGAATAAAAATTGTTTAACAGTATATATTAAATCTAAGTTGCACGCTATATACATGACCTGGCATTATCTAGATAAAGGCAACAATTTTTTGCAAAGAGCTTTAACGGACTGTTATGTTACGAAATTGTACAACTTTTTAAGTATTTTTGGTGTGTACTGTTATGTTACGAAATTATACAACTATTTAAGTATTTTTGGTATGTACTGGTATATGTGACAGTAAATAATCGATTAACAATAAAATACATAGCTTATCAACATTAAGTGCCAGACTGCATTAGTTTTAATAACCGCAACCAAATTAAATTGATGAAAGAATTTTTAGATTTATTTCATAAAGTCATTGACAATTACGTAAGCGAACGTTCTATACGTAAGTCATACCATGTTTGAGCATAGAATAAACAAATATATTAATATTATATTGAAAATGACATGCACACTGTAAATAATCTTCAGATTAGTATAATGTAAAATTTATGATTATGAATCTATATTTTATGACTCTTTTTTTTTGTTCAAAACATATTAACTATGTGAAAAACTCGCGACTACTTCCTCAAGCTATAAGCGAAAGACTACTAGCATATATTTTAAGGAATTTATTTGAAAGGAGGTCACGATGAAAACACAAATTAAAAACTAGTTACTGACATTCATGATGTAAATAAGAAGACACACAAAAACATATTTGTATGTATTATAAAATCATATATTGAGATATGTGCATGAATTAAAATGCGTATTTTCATGTTCCGAATTTTCACGGCAAAATTTATTTTTCACTGCAGTGAAACATATATGGTGTCTGTCTGGACAACCTATTAGTAACTGTTGCCAATACACAAACTTTAGGGGAAGTTGTTCAAATTGTAATGTCAAAAAGAGAAAAAATATATGTAATGAATAAACAATTCAAGTTTTTTTCTATGAATACAGGAATAATTACATCATTTGGAATAAAAATTATAATATTACACTCGTGCAAACAGCCTGTCATGAAATATTGTTCATACCACTCAAAAAACATAAATTCTGAAATTATAGAAATAAATTTTAACATCCTCAATTACCCTGTTCACAAATTTATTAGCCATTGCACATTTATATAATGGATGTTTACAATGCAACTTTTATGTATTTACTTAACTGCAACAGTTTGATTATTATTGTTTTTAATTTCACTGTTTGGTATATAATCTTATATAATATCAGTCCTTCCAATTCCCCCCTCCCCCACCTTTTTTTTGATTTTGCCAAAATTTTCTGTTTTTTTTTTCCTTTCACGCAAATATTTCTAAACAAAGCGCACAAGAAAACTCTGGCATTTAACAAATGTGCTGATAAATTATCAGATGATGAAGTTCGGCAGTTGAAGAGCCTACACTTTGGTAAAGAATAAGTGTTAATAGTGTCATTTAATGCAAGACACAGTTCTTATTTGATTTCCTTCAAGGGAGGTATAATCAAATTAAAGTTAAGATGTGAAATTACTTCCTCAATTGACTTATTTAACTAATTTAATCATTAAGGACATGCAAAGAACGAAGGGAAATAGTTATTATGTGAATTTTATCAAACAGATTACATTCTAAAATGGGAACAAAATTTCATTTTAAGAAATATATTATGCTCAAGTTTTTTTATTGGAAAATATTGATAATTGCTTCACTGTCTCTTTGTAAATGTTAGTAGAAATGTTGTGTTTTAAACTCTACACACTATAGGTTGTCACAAAATGAATATATTTTGTTATTAAAACAAACTTGCAGGTTCTTTTAAGTTAAGACAATTTGATTCTGATATGTAATAGGGGACGCAGCTTCACATCAATAGTTTATTTATTCGCTTACATTAGACATATTCAGTGAGAATTTCATACTTTTCAATAAAATTCTGCAATTCAAATATTTTACTCAGGGATGAGCATATTACATCTTTAAAGAAGTATACGATATTTTATTTTGGCTATTTAGTTTTAAGAACAGAAAAATAAAACTAATTTGATTAATTTTTTACATGTCATAAAAGCGCACAAACATTGAAAATTTGTTACACGTGTCTTTAACCTTCCGCTAAAATATCATACAATTCATTTCTTCTTTAATCTGTTTATGTTTCAAATGTTAAACTAGTAAGCATAATCCATATTCATAAATCTCGGCTGTGAATATATTAAACATTATTCCTTTCTAATATAAAGTTATATATAAGAAATAAGTTTCCATCAAGTATACTTTTTTTTTTAAGCTTTACCTGTATTGATCGACTAACAGCTTTTATT
Organism: Ruditapes philippinarum; assembly: GCF_026571515.1. Taxonomy (NCBI): domain Eukaryota; kingdom Metazoa; phylum Mollusca; class Bivalvia; order Venerida; family Veneridae; genus Ruditapes; species Ruditapes philippinarum. The sequence continues at coordinate 101,913 of NW_026858443.1, read as the reverse complement.
AAGATACATGTATCTAAGCTTGCATGCTACAATCAGGTGGATATCGTCCTTCATTAAAGATATGCCTTCTACCAAAAGTAATATATTACATTCAGTCATAATAAGCAGGAAGTCCTCATATACAGGTAATAAAGTGATATTGCAGCAATTTTACTTATGAGAAGACATAAAGAGTTCGTGATATGTTTAGAAAAACATTCGTTTCTCCAGATAATTATTAAATATGACTTAGGATGAAATAGCATTAAATAGGGGCTTTTCAAGTATTGGATCCCTGGCCCTGTGTTTTGTGGAAAAAAGAAGTGTATCTTACTATCAATGTGAGCCTTTCAAATCCCACAATCTTGATTTTCTTTACAATGGTAGAAAGGAAATTTACTCGAAACTGATAATACAATTATGGCAACTGCACCGGGGCATCGATTATTTAAGTCAATGATATTAGGCTTTTGGTTTGTGAGAAAGGTTTACTACTTTCGAATCATTTAGACCCAAAAAATATTTTAAAACATGTTTAATGATACATGTAAAATATGATACGTTCAATGAACGCAGCCCCAACCCGACCCAGTAGCAAGCGTCAGTGGCAAGTAGCCCAGGAGTACCCCAAACAAAAATAGGACAGGACATAAGGCAGAGCACGGGCAGGCAAACCACTACATAAGAATAGATAATTAGTAACTGTAAGTTTGATATGAACGATACAGAAAACTGTACACCATTATAGGAAACTAATTTATAAATATATCGCGTTGCTCAAAAACTATGAATTCACAATGTCACACTTTTCTTTAGTTTTAATTATTATTATTATTCTATTTATTTAGTATTTTTATGATGCTATGATTTCGTTATTTCCTCTCTTCATGGTACAAATGAGTGCATTTAGCATTATTTGGCGCTTTGTTTCCTTAGTAAAAGAAAAAAGAAGTTACAGAAAATTGAGACGTCGTTTTATTACATTGCTGCAGACGGTAAAAGTACTTAAATGGGACTAATTAATCAGCATGACGGATAGGATATCACTTTAATAGGCCATATTAACGATAAAAGTACATTGAAAAAGTCTAGTTACATTTTCTCTATAAATACCTTATATTTAAAACAAGACATTGTGTTAATGTCAAGCCAGAAGTAGAAATCCGGTCATGAAAGCTAACAATATGCTTTCAATGTGCTCAGCCAATATAAACACATTTTCTTGCCTCTGAGAAAGTAAATTAATTGCTTTTCCCCCTGAAAACTGAGTCAAGACAAGGCAATGGATTCCACCCCCATGTGCTTCATTTCATTATATAAATATTAAACTTTAGGAAAATTTAGGACAAATGTGTTTTAATTCGGTCAGTGTAAGCAATAAGTTTAAAAAGTCGTTACAAAAATTGTTAGATCGCTGACAGTAAATACTTTCTGCTACATCGCCTTTCAAACATGATCTATACATTCTAAACCTTTTAATAAACAACAATTATATATAAATGTTTCATGTTTATACAAAAACAATCATAGTCAAATCATCCGAATCACTGTAATTATCGTCTAATTTCCTGTGTGTGAGCTGGAAATTACAAAGGTCTTTGACAGGTCACGGATCAAACAACGAGAACGTACATCATTCATAATTGACTTGTCTTTTTTATTATAGGGCTAATGCTTAATTTGGATGTGAATGGGTGGTAATGGAAAATTGTGATTAGAATGTTAGTTTTATTTGTGTTTAAAGACAATGTTTTTTATGAACTAAATAATGACTTTCAATTGACTCAGTTAATTGGATTGTTGTTGTTGTCACGTTTCATCTTCGATGTAGTAAACGTGTGAATGTGTCTTCTATAATACATCTCCTTTTTCTAATACATTTTAACATATTTCTTTTCTCATTCTATATAATAATTTCACAAAAAATATATATCATAATATTCTAATACAGTGAAACGGCAATTCGTGTGTTTTTATGTGTGAGGCTGAAATAATAATGTTGTAGTTTGAAAAATGTATTTAACAGTGTTGTTATCTAAACTAATGTATTACCTACGTTAAGAAACAACAAGTGGTAACGTTTGTTGCAAGATGAACTGTCTTGTCGTTCTAAACGCAAGCAATATCAACAGGTTGAAGATACCACCAAAGTCGCCAGACTTAAATGTTATCGAAAATCTACCCAAATATTTTTTTTATTTACAACACTATGTAACATCCATGCGACAGCGATGACAGGATGAAATGTGTGCACACGCAGTATTAGAACATCATTTTGAAACATTTTTTTTTTCGTCTTAAATAATTTATATCTTTAGTGAAAATAAAAACTGAATGAAAAATGATAACGTGTCACTTTTGTGTATTTTAATGAACATGTTAGCATTGTTCGGGCAAATATTGATACACCTACGAGACCAGTAATACATGCACACTTACAAGATGTGTTCTGTGTATGAAGTTGGATTGGGAACAAAAATGTTGAGAAAAAACTCCTTTATGTTAATTCAGTTATTAACTGCTTACTTGTGTATCATATAAAAGTTACATATACCTAAAATGGAGTTTCTAACATCATTCAGCATGCGAGATTATTTTCATTTTAAGATACGCAAACAATTGCTCAGCGATACAAATATCCGAATCCAAATTTGATCGATGTAATTGAATAAAAAAGATTACATCTGTTAAAATTGCAAAATGTTGTTGATATATTAATAGACTTTGATTTTTTATTGTGCAAAATTGTGTAGGATACATTCTACGTAACATTTATAATTTATATAAGGAGTGTTAATTTGCGATCAACAAAATTACTGTGTTCGCGAAATATAAGAATCAAGCCCGATAGGCGTAACTGTGCCTGTTCATTGAGCACGTCTCTCATTGAGCGTGCGAAGGGGGGGGGGGGGTGGTAGTGGTAAGTACAAGCTTCCTTACACTCAACCCTGCACTGCCCAATATTCGGTGATTTTTGATGATTCCGAAATCTCACATAGCGCAGCGTGATTCCCAGCTAGGCATTTTTAATTACTGATTCAATCAACTATATATTGTACATTGATACAGTATGTGTAGAGCAAATAATTCTATGCACGTGATTTGTTAATGACGCATTAAAATCTTCAACAAAAAGACTGTTTAAATATTTAAAATAAAATCACCATGTATCTATGCACCGTAGAACACACTCTGTTTGTATACAATAAATATTTTAAACCTGTACAAAACTGAATATAGCATGCATGTCTATTTCCTGGAATATTTGCAATACAGTTAAATTCGTGTTAAACTCAGCGTAAAACCTACAAAAAACTACATTAACATCTCCATCTATTCATTATACAATTATATGCATTTCCCAGTGAATGAACTCAATTATTGTCTGTTACAGGACTATTCACATGGTTGCATGATTAAGGATATAGTTTAACAAAAAAGTTATAGAACGAATCTTTGATATTGATCTGTCATACTTGGAATCTCGAAGACGGGAATGCAAAACATTAACAAAATCAAAAGGAATAGCACTGGAAATAACATTGTTAAATATAAAGGTAACATTAAAACAATTCTTTATGTAGCGGTCTCCGAAGTTTGTCACGAATCTGCGAATGACAGAAATCTTGTCCGCGAATACTGTTGTATTAAATACTAACTGCATCGTCTTTCAAATGGCATTTTTGTACGTTTTTTTTTATTTGCAGTTGCATCCTAAAAATAATTTGAAAAATTGCATGTGTTTATAATGTGTAATAGGTATTTTCTTCTTTTTCTTCTTTGTCTTGTTATCATCATTACCGTAGTCATTTATCGCCTTTTTCATCTTTCTGATCTCAGCGCAATTATGAGCTTATTTATGACAGTGACTGTGGTAAAATGAACAATCCTTTGTTGAGAATCTATGAATAAGAACAAGTTGTTTTATGTCACTGCTTTAATATGACGTAGTTTGCCTTTCCCGTAGATTACATACAGATGTGCAGAACTGTTGAACGTGCTTCAGATGGATCACCTTTTTACCAGATATTTATACATCACAACAGCAGGTGAATGTGCCGTGTGGTAGCCGTTAAATGTTGCCCCGTACTTCACTTCAGTTTTGTTATTTTTTTCTGGTCTTTCGGGATCACTGACTCCAGCACTTTTAAGTGTTGAGAACTGAGTACCGCTCAAGCCGGTGCGAAGGGGTGTGATGGATGTTGCACTTTTTCATTACCCCTCATGTACAGACTCAATCAAACCGAGTCTGTTATTTTTATGTAATTTTGCTGTTTTAAATGCTTCCGAGGGATCACCTTTTCACCAGATATTTGTAAATATCTTGCAACGTTATTCGTTGAAATGTTTAATCCGACAATTGCGTGTAAAAATTTTATTACTTTTTATTAAATTTCTCATTTCTGGTTTTAACACTGCTATGCCAACAATTCAATTTGATATAACACCTAATGAAATGATACAACATAAAATAAAGTTTCCTTTTAAAAGGAAAGGCTTGCTCAGTGTGTCATCATCCCTTCCCTTTAAAATTGTGGGGGTTTTTTTTGTTTCAATTAATTATCACAATTTTTTTTTGAATTACGGTATTTGTATATCATAAAGGGTTTAGGCCTACATAGTTTTTTCTCGAAAAAAAAGTTTCACTTTTAAAGGGATAGGTAGGGTAAGCCCAAGACTGGACGAACACCTGTGCCCATTTGTTTGAGCACCAGTGGTTATGCGGGCAAATACATGGACCAAATAGGGACCAGAAATCCACTGTTTATAACTGAACGGGAACATGCTGACGATATCAGTTGCAACTTTTTTTGTAAAAATGAATATTTCTTGTCAAAAACGATTCGAAATTTATTCTCTATTAAAATAATTCATTTCCACTTTTTTCGCAGAGAGAGTCATTCGTTTTGGCAGTTGCTAATTTCATTTCTATAGCAGCTTTAGAGACAAGTGAATGCACTAAAAGACTTCGTTACGTGGTACCAATTAATAAGCATGTATCAACTATGTTACACCTAAAATATCTATGGACAGAAGATCAGCACGTGGTAAGGTTAATGATATGCATGGGCTATTTTTAGATTACCTCACCAAGACGTTTAAACTATGTCAGTAGATCTAAATATAACTTGACCATGCCACTAATATTCTGCGTGATTCGGTCACGATATTTTGGTAAGCAGGACCGCCCTTTGGAGACGGAATAATACTACACTCTACAGTAACCATTCATCTAGTGTGTAACACTAATAAAGACAAAAACCAATTATAAAAGAAACTAACTTTTGCGTCTGAAAAAGAATTTAAAAGGAATCAAGTAAAAATAGAAAAACAAACTGGGATTTCCAAAGTAACTAAAATAGCTTAGATTTCCGTAATATTACTTCGTCTTATTCCGCAAGTATGACGGAATCGCCGAATTGTCACGATTGCAATCGGAACAACCTCGGCTATTATAATTAATTTCGAAGAGTGACGGAAAGGGCCGAAAAGTTGCGATTGGCACGATTGCAGCTGGTTTCCCGTTCAATCATGCACTAACAAATGTAAGCAGGAAACCACCTAACCGGAACAACTTTGCCAAAACAAATAGGCTTGCAGTGTCAGGCACTGTAACCAATATTCGGATTTCATGGACTTAATCGTTGGTCTAAAACAAGGAGAAATCTGTTCACCTCTTTTCTGGTATATGTTTATTGAAGACCTAGAATTATTCCTAGGATCTAGACCAGGAAGTGGTCTTAATTATGGCGATATAACACTAATCCTTTTCCTATATGCAGACGATATGGTGCTATTATCGGAAAACATCGAGGATCTTCAACTGAGTTTAAATGACTTAAAACACATATTGTAATCGATGGGGTTTGAAAGTAAACACGGAAAATCCAAAGTGATGGTATTTCGAAAGAGTGGAAGATTACATGATTGATGAGAAATGGACATACGATGGAAGTACATTAGAAACAGTCGATAACTTTAACTATCTAGGTGTCGTATTTGGTTCAAATGGTGGATTCAATCTTAATTCCCAAATGTTAGTGGGTAAAGCGCTTAAAGCAATGAATTACATTATTAGTTAATACGAAAGAGTTCGAGTTTTCCCCAAAAACTATGTGTAGTTTATTCGATTCGTTTGTAACCTCGGATTTTAAATTTATTCAGCTGAGGTGTGGGGTTTTACCAAATGTAAAGAGGTGGAGCGTATACACTTGAAGTTCTGCAAACGAGTATTTAAATGTTAAGATATCCACAAGCAATGCGGTGTGTATATGAGTGAATTAGGACGATTCCCGCTGTATATCAATCGCTACATTAAATGCTTAAATTTTGGTTTAAAAGTGTTTAAAAACTAGTAATTGTGTTTTTTAAAACGGTTTGTATTCATTTATGCTGGAAAACGTACAAAAGAATAAAACTAATTGGTTGTCAAATGTAAATCAATGTTATATACGTTTTTGGTTATGGGTATGTTTGGGAAAACCCTTAAATTGTAATGAAGTCACATTTATTATATACATTTAAACAGCGTTTGTTGACTGTTACACTCAAGAATGAAAAGTAGCTTGAGAACAACAGAGTGTTAACTGTATATAAGCATTATTAAAACAGGACTTCAAATTACGAGAGTTACCTGAGTTATGTTAAAACAAATTATTTAGACAACTTATTACAAAATTTAGATTATCCGCTCACAAATTACGCATCGAAACAGGAAGGTTAATGGACAAAATAGAATTTGAAAAGAACTGAAAGACGTTGTGAACTATGTAATTCTTCTGATATTGAAGATGAGTTCCATTTTTGTTATTATGTGTCCCAAGTATAAATGGATTAGGAAACGTTATATTGACAATTATTATTTTGAAACGACCTAGCATGTTTAAATTTCTTAAATTAATGTCAGTCACAAACATAGATGTTTTAAAACAAATTAGCATGGGCTATCTTAATTGTGCTTTAAAAAATCAGAGCCAACGAACTGCTATAATTTAATGTTTGTATAACCTCCACTAGTGACATTTGTTAAAAAAAAAAACAACATTAAATACGTTATATTCAGAAATTGCCAGAGTTACTGTGGCGATTTGTACTGTTTCTGTTACACATAAAATGTTATTCAGAAAGTTTATTTATCTCTCTCTGTACTCATGCTGTAATTGATTTGACTTTTGTATTATATGTATTGTATTTATATAGACGAGGAGCGTAGAGCTCAAGTCTACAATAAAGATTTTGTTTGTTCTGTTCTGTTTGTTCTTATATAACTAGCTTTAATCACACAGTCAAATTTCAGTTTTAATCAAGCTGTTTCTGACATTTATTATTTGATGCGTATACTTCCTATGGAAAAATTATGGAAAAATGCTGAAGATAAAAGCCATATGGCATTCTGGTTTATGTGCAAAAACCTTTATTTATTTATGGACATGTCCAATAAATATTACTAGTACTTCGTTATTTACTTAAAATCTTCAATCATTCAAACACCTGGTTTAGGAACGAACAGTACTTATTGTAGAATCATTTACTTTCCAAACATCTTTTTAATGTACGTTTGACGAACAGTTCAAGCTTGCATATTAAGTTCGACGGAATAGAGATATCAGTTTGTTTTTTAAAAGTTCTTATTTTCATACTCATCAAGCAATGAATAAAATTAAAATTCAACCACAGATGTCATAAAACAATCATCCTACAGACAGTATTTGATCACAATATCGCAGAAATTAGTTTTATTTGGTCAAATGGAGAGAAATGCAGTTTAAGGAAATTTGATTCACTGACGACCGAAGTCATATCAAATTAAATGCGATATCTAACGCATTTAGTCAAGAGACGATGTCTTTATAAAACCTTCAATACATACGAACAACTTACAAACAAATCGTCTGAAAATTCGTTTTTTTTTCTTTCTTGGCTTTTGCAAAAAGTTAAAGGAATTTAAAAAATAACATCATTTGCATAATACACAAACATATGCTTCCCGTTTTACTGTGAAATATCAATTTGTGCGTTTCTATATTAGATTATTGGTACCATATTTTGACTGTTGTTTTGATATATAATATCGTAACCATTTTATTGAACAATTTAAAAACACGATATCTTTAGATCCAGACATTCCGACTACAATGTCATAGTTCTGTATTGAGAAATGATCTAATCTTTACGAAATATTAGGTAATGTAGAAAATAACCACCCATTTAATATAGTTTTATTTTGTAAATTTTTAGAGAATACAATTTTTACATTTTATAATACGGATGCATTTATTTGATTAAAGTTTTGCGGAAGAAATTTACGACATCAGTCATTCAAACAAATCAAACGTTGATTTTATTTCAGATCCGAATTGACAGTTATTTAATTTGTACACGTAAGATTATATCTATCATGTTATAAACAACTTTAAATTTAAGTGTAATTTGCTGTTATTGAAATGATATTTGCAAAAATATTGCAATCTAAAGCTGACAAAACATGATGAACATAAGAACATGAAGAAATATGTATAATATCAAACAATTCGTATAAACTTTATTCAAAATAATGTCTTAAAAATTGTTTTTTCCTTTGCTTGGTTTTACGTCGCACCTGTACAGTAGAGGTATTATAGCGATTTTTCTCCAACATACTGCTTCAAAATTGATAAAACATACCAAAAAAAAGTTCTGGAATTTGACTGTTTAACTGATTTGAGAATGTACTGAGATTGGATTTGCATTGATGACACGTAAATGTGTCTTATCCCAAGGGACCTTTTTGCATTTTTAAGCAATTCGACATGTTGTGACCAACTTTTAAACTTTAAACCTTGTCCCTCCAAACATTGTATAACAATGATTCTCTTAAAGACGTTTTCGGTAGTTTTCTGTGCGCATCGTTATGCGCTTCCAAGAAAGATAATCACGGATAATTACTCTTCAAATGAAGGTAAAGTTGAATAGTATTCGGATAAGTGTTTAAATTTCGGCTATAAGCAAATAATGAGTAAATAATACAGAATAGATATTTCTAAATGTTTAAAAGGAGATCGGTTCAAAAGAATAAGAGGTCGTTTAGACAACATCACATAAAGGATTTTTCCAAGCATTAGTAAGACAGCATTGATGATAATTCTGCGCGCGTTACCCCACCCACTTGTGGTATAGTGACGAAAGTGCGTCGCGACTTGATTACTGGCAGACAACTGGGCAAAGAAGTTTTAAATGATATAGTTTTAAAAGTGTTTGAATAAAAAAACAAAATTAATATCTAAGAAATGTTCCCGAATTTCATTATTTTCTTTGTAAATTTCTGAATACTTGCTTACTGTTCGGATATGTTAGTCGAGTGAAAAATAATATGGCCCTAGATATGTTTTAAAAAGATATTCAGTATCATTTACTTAATATAACATCAAAAGAAAACGAAATTTTTATTACAACATGTTTTTGTTGTATATTTGACAATACATTTAGTATAACACTGATATTTCTTAAGAAAGTGTGGTAATTTTGACAGTTGACATATGCGGTAACCATGGAAACTGCCCGTTTACAAAAAACTAACACGTCAACATATATATTTTATTTCTATTTTTGAATCCACCATCAAATGTTACTTGATATATCAATAATGTAGAAACTTCTATGAAAGAAATTTCTTGATAGCTTTAATTTTTTACAGAATTCATGTTTATTTTTCTCATTTTTTTGTTTAGTTAAAAAGCATGAAAACTTATTTTTTAAAGAAATATGTTCAAATTATCGTTTGTTTTATACAGAACCCTAAGATAAAGCAAGCTTTGTATAAAATTATGTTTATTGTGAGCGTAATAAGCTATTTTATACATTATTATAAGACAGTTTGGCTATTTTGACAATTTTGAGATATACGGTTACCATGGAAACTGCCATTTTTCAAAAAATCCAACGCGCCAACATATATTTTTCTTTTTCTTTTTGAATTTGTCATTGAATTTACACAACATACAGAAAAATTAGAAAATCCTATGAAACACTTTTTCAATATCACTAATTAATCTCCGAATTCATGTTTATTTTTCTCATTTTTTGTTCGGTTGAGGAACATGGAGAACCCATTTTTTAAAGAAATATGTTCAGATTATCATTTGTTTCATACAGAATCATTAGATAAGATTATCTTTGCATAAAACAATGCTCGTTGTGTGTTTTAAGCTATCTTATACATTTTCTATTTTTAAATTCGTCATTAAATTTTACTCATCATACAAAAAATTTAGAAAATTCTATGAAAGGATTAATTTTTCATAAAACTGTAGAAAATGTCTTTAAGACGAGCGAGGTCAGATTAACCACATTTTGTTTATATATTATATGAAACTCTTCGCATAATAGGAGAATATTTCATTTCAAATCGCCTGACATTTTGATGTTTGAATTTAGTCTCCATAGAATAATTTCAAAATGATATAGACTAAATTTCTATTTTAACTTGATGCAAATTCCATGTTAGACTATATTTTGTCTTAATATTGCGCTAACTTTTTTTTAAATATAACTGTATTTACCAAATCTAATCAGAACTTTAAAACTGAAATTAAACAAAACGTATACAGAACGCGTGGTTCATTAGTAAACGAATGTGATGCACACAATGATCAATGAACATGAAACAAGAAAGTGGTGTATAACAACATCCTGTAACCATTTACAGTCTACAAAATTTGAAGATACTTACTTACAGAGGATAAAAATGTTTAAATCTAAATCCACGACTGTAATTTATTCTTTTAGCATAGCCCGAGTATCATCTCAATATACTTCTAATAGAAAGTAACACTTGACACATTAATTTGATTTGCATTTTATTTTAAATTTAAAACTTGTTTTTAGTCTAATCCGAGTTTCATGTATCAACTATTTTATTGAATAGTATTATTAACGATTTGATAGCTGTTGAATGCAGTAACTAAGATGAATTTGTTACGATTTGATAATGACCATTGATGTAATTATAGAGAAGTACATCAAAAGCATGTGAAAAGACATATAATTGTCAGACAATTAGTCAATTTCTTAAACAAAATGGCTTACAATTAAAACGTTGATTTTAATATGGCGTACATAAATACATTTGAGTACTTCTTAAGTGCAGTAATTATTACTAAAGATAAATATAAAGATATAGATAGAAGGGTGACAGCAACCGAGGAATCTGCTAGTTTTATAAGCAGTGAATACGAAGAAACTAAGAAAAAACTTGAAAAATCAAAATCGGAATTAAAAAAGGTAAAAGATGATTGTATTGTTTTTGAGGAACAAATATCTTTACTTGAAGTTGAAAGTCACAAGTTAAATAGAAAAGTCGATGAACAGGAATCTCGTAGCTTACGTGACAATTTACTTTTTCACGGTATACCGGAAACTGAAAAGGAGGATTGTGAAGCACTTGTGTTGAATTTAATAGATACTGCCTTGAACATTAAAGACTCCATTGATATTGCTCGTGCTCATAGAATAGGGCAAAAGAAAGCGTCTGGAATACGCCCGATTGTTTGCAAAATTTCAACACCCTAAACAACGCGAATTAATTCGAACCACTGCGCAGAGCAAATACCACGTATTGAAGGCCATGGACAGGGGAATTGGAGTTCAACAAACCAAAGCAATTCTCGCAAAACGAAAAGAATTGTTTCCAGTTCTAGAACGAGAGAAAGCAGCTGGGAAATCTGTTAAGTGGGCAGGAGCCCGATTACTAGTTCGAGATGGAGATAGTGGGCCTTTTCATGAACTTTCTAGTTAGGCCAAACAGGAGCTTCGATTCATATCGTGGAATGTAAACGGTTTGATTCGTAAATTACAAGACGAAGAATTCATTAACTACGTTAACAAGTTTGACATACTTCTTCTCAGTGAAACATGGATAAGTAAATCCCATACAATTAACTTAGAAATTAATGGATATAGTTCTTTTCATTTACACGGAAATAAATCTACAGGAAAAAAGAAAGGAAGATACAGTGGCGGGTTGTCAGTTTACTTCCGTGACGAACTTAACTCTAAGATATCTATTGCAGAAAGTAATCAATCTGGAATTATTTGGTTGAAAATTAATCATGATATGTTTTACTTTAATGAAGATGTATATTTTTGTCTTGTTTACATTCCACCTATTTGTTCAAAGATTTTTTACGATAAAGATTTTGATTTTTATGAGGAAATTGAAAAAGGGATAGAAAAATATAATCAAATTGGCAAAACATACGTAACAGGGGATTTAAATAGCAGAACTGGAAATTTAATTGACATTTTAAATTTTGACAAATACATAGATCATGATCAGATAGATATTGATTTATCATTATCAAGCCAATATATTCCGATTCGCTATAATGCCGACAGTGCAATTGATACAAACGGTCGGAGACTAATTTCACTTTGCAAATCGACCAATCATTTAATCGCAAACGGCCGGATATTTAATTCGCAGGGATACACTTTTTCTTCGTCACGTGGCCTAAGCGTTACGGATTATTTACTTGTAGATAATAACAGTTTACACACTTTAAGCAGTTTTTATGTTGATGAATGGTCAAATTTATCTGATCATGCTGCACTTTGTTTTAGTTTCAATTGTAAAAGATGTATAAATGATAATTATTTGACTTCAAATGATTCATGTAAGCATAATGAAAGAAAGATAATATGGGATGAGGAAAAGGTTAGCGTTTTTAAAAACGCGATTTTGACTGATGTAAATAAGTTAAAGACTGATAATAGTCGTTCAAATTCTGTAAATGACCGGGTTATTTGTTTAACTGACATTTTATATAAAAATGCCATGGAAATATTCGGTAAAGATATATCTTTTTCAAATGTAAATATAAGACATCATTTAAATAAACCAAAATGGTTTGATGACGAATGTTATTCCATAAAAAAGGAGTTCAAAAAAGCTAGAAATTTATTTGTTAAAAACAATAATCAAGAAAATAGACATAATTTTGTAAAAATGCGCACTAAATACAATAAGATTAAATCAAAGGCAAAATATAAGCATAAATTACAAGAAGGTAAAAAGCTTGAAAATATTGCATGCACCGAGCCCAGAAAATTTTGGAAATCTATCAAAAAATGTTTTTAAAAAGAACACCAAAAAATAATGATATAGGAATAGAAAATCTTCATGAACATTTTTCTACATTGTTTGATGAAAATGTTGAGGAAACTTACTCTGTTAATGATGATACATTTGAAAATATACAGGATGAAGATTTAGATTCACCGATATCTGAAAATGAAATTTATAAAGCTGTATTTAAACAAAATAATTTTAAGGCTACCGGACCGGACGGTGTGTCGGCAGAAATTATTAAATCTTCATACAGTGTAATTTCTCCTTTTCTTTTGTCAATCTTTAACCAAATATTTGAAAATGGACAATACCCGGAAATCTGGGGAGAAGGATATATTTTTCCAATATTTAAAGGGGGTGACCCAAAACTAGCAAAAAATTACCGTGGTATAACACTTAACAATATTTTATCTAAGATTTATTCTCAGGTTCTACTTAATCGGCTAACAATATGGACTGAAAAACACGAAAAACTTGTAAATAGTCAATTTGGTTTCCAAAAGGGTAAGAGCACAGTTGATTGTATATTCCTTTTACACTCAATTATTTCAAAAGTCATATATTCGGGTAAAAAACTGTACTCCATATTTATTGATTATGAAAAATGTTTCGACAAAATTAATCGTTCTTTTCTTTGGCAAAAACTTATAACAGAAAATGTGAGTACTAAAATGGTAAAAGCTATAAAAGCAATGTACACTGTAGTACGAGCATCTATTAAATATAATGGGTAGTACATAATGATGTTATAAACTCTCACCAAGGCGTGAAGCAGGGAGACCCAGTTCTTCTCTATTGTTCATGATGTTCGTAAATGATCTAATGAGTAATATAAATGAAGAACTTGGTGGAATTTTCACTTTAAATGAGCTTAGTCTTTTTTTATTTTATATGCTGGTGACCAAGTATTATTTGCTACAAATCCCGACACCTTACAAAGCATGATTAAAGACATCAAAATATACTGTAATACCTTTGGACTAAAAATAAACACTGAAAAAACCAAAGTTATGATTTTCGAAAGGGGAAGACCTACAAATTTTATTTTCCATCTTTATGGCGAAAAACTTGAAATAGTTACGTCTTTTAAATATTTGGGAATATACTTTTTTAAAAATGGAAAATGGTCACGAACACAAAAAGCATAGCAGAACATGCATCGAAATCACTTTATAGACTGTTTGCTATTCTTCATCGATATGAATTTAAAACTAGTGAAAAATGTAAATTATTTGATTCATTGGTAGCATCAATTCTTAATTACTGTTCGGAGGTATGGGGAAATATTGAAGGTAGTGATATTGAAAAGATTCACACTAAATTTTGCAGAAAAATCCTAGTTGTTAATATATCAACAAATCTGACAGGATTATATGGAGAACTTGGTAGAGAACCAATGAAAATTGTAAGGCAAATAAACATGATTAGGTATTGGTTAAAAATTCAAAAATTAGAAGACAACAAACTAATAAAACAAATGTATAATATGCTAAAACTAGATGCAGATAACAATATAACTTATAATGGCCAAAACTGGGCATATCAAATTAAAACAATATTAAACAGACTGGGTCTTTCAGATATGTGGAACGATTTACATAAATATCAACATATTCCTGTTTTTGAATTTATAAAACAAAGAATATTAGACCAATATCATCAAACCTGGTTTTCAGAAATAAATAACTCTCAAAGACTTTTAACATATTGTAGGACAAAATATTCATTTTCGATCGAACCTTATCTTGATTATTACAGTTTAGAAAGACGTTTCAAAATTGCTCTTAGTAGATTTCGTCTATCATCACACAATCTTGAAATTGAGAGGGGTAGATACTATAATATTCCAAGATTAGAAAGAACTTGCAAATTTTGTCGTTCTTTACTCATTGAAAATGAGTACCATTTTCTACTTACTTGCCCGATATATATAGATTTAAGACACAAATTTTTGAAGCCTTATTATTTTACATGGCCAACATTGCAAAAATTTGATAAGTTAATGATGTCTCAAAATAAGAAAGAAATTATCAATTTATCTAAATATCTATATTTTGCTAACAAACGGAGAACAGAATTAGAACAGTAGTAATCATCTATATAAAATGAACCAAGAATCTCGTGTAACTAATCAAAAGCTCCTTTGTTTAAATAATAACACTTATGTAATCTTTATATGACCTATCACTACACATTATTATATTATTGTAGGCTAGAAGTAAATGTATATTACTTAATGCTGAAATAAATTGTTGTTGTTGTTGTTGTTGTTGTTGTATTACAGAGGAAATGAGCCAAATGGACTTCTTGAAGACTAAATAATTATATGTAAAGATAAGATATTTTTAATTCGGCTATAATATATAATGGTCCTGCTCAAAATTATTATATATTTTTATCATAAAAATATGATGAAATAAAACGTTGTATGAAATACATGTAATATTTATTCCCTGCTATAGTTGCCAGTAGAAGTATAATGCAATCCTAAACATGTTTTATTAAAAGGACAATATCCCTGAATAAACACATATAGATAATTACATATAGATTATGATGTAGATATGAAAATATATATGTTTGTGTTTAAGGAAGGGGAAATGTAAGAGTGGAGAAAATTATGATATTTGCAAAATAGTGAAAATAGAGTAAGAATCCCTAAAGAACGTCCAAAACAAGATTAAAAATGTGACAGACTCGGCTTGATTGAGCCTGTTCATGAAAGGTAATGTAAGTGCAAAATACCATGCACGCCCCTAGCACCGGCTTAAGCAGAATTAAACATTTAGACATGAAAGTGGTGAACTTTTGAATTCAAATATATAACAAATATATGTCATTTGATGTATGTGTGATTTGTATATATATATATATATTGTAGTTTGTTAACCTTTACCAAAGGCATTTTGTATGCTGATTATTGCAAATAAATATTGAATTGAATTGAATTGTATAACGCAAATGATGTCGCGTCAAAATATATGCACGTGGGCCTTGCAATAAAATTTTAAGGAGTCGCAAAATCGGCACGGGTATGTGATAAATAGCTTTCTTAATGAATATATACAAATCAAATTTTAACCAATGAGAATGTTACTCAATTAATGGGATTTTTATAAAGTGAAAAAACTGTATATTGTATAGTAAATTAAACTATTGATCTAATCATAAGAAAATGAAATTTTAGGTTTTTAATTATTTAGTATAAATCTAACCTTAAAAAGGAATGATAATTGAACAAACTCTGTAAACAAGAGAGTATTTTGCGAATTGAAATTCATTTATATACCTGTATTTAAATTGTTAAGAGGATGTAACATAAGTCCAAAAGAAAAAAATAACACAAAAGTTCTTCGAAATGAACTGTACTTAAGCTATAAAATAGAATCGCTATATCCAAATGTGAAAAAAAAGAAAATAATGTTAGCTTTAATCTATGATTCCACAGGGGAAATCAAAGTTCTGTCGAAGTAATTCTTTTGATAGTAAAATTAGATCACATAACGCAATAACTAAATTTTATAGCTACTTTATTTAGTTATAACGAGCTATTCAATAGTTATAATTAATTGAGAACACTTAAACATTGAAAAACCATGCATTGTCTTAATAATTATACGCATCATTAACAATCAGTTATGCAGCTTCAATGATATAAAACAATTGTTCCAGTATTATAAGTTGTTTGGTCTTTTTTTGTGAATGTATTTTTTTTTCAAGACTTTTCTTACGACCTGTTACTTATTTACATAGACAAAGCTAATTCCTCATGCTTCGATGAAACTACCTTCAATTACGATAATTTATGTTGTTTATAATTCATCTTCAAAATAGCTCTCTCTGAACTTTATGTATGTTTTAACACATCTAAATTTACCTCAAATGTGTTAACACATCTAAATTTACCTGTTATGTGTGAACACATCTAAATTTACGTCTTATGTGTTAACACATCTGAATTTACCTTTATATGTAATCTATGCAACGGTGTGAATAATCTGAAGTTGATGCAATGACTTATCAAATACGAAGAGTGAATAATTGTCACATTGTCGGCAATTATTTAAATTAAGTTCTATCATAATTGACAGTTTTCAAATAATTAAATAACAATGGAAAAGATTAGGAGTTTTAATAACTTAACTGTGCCTAGATGTGAAATAATGTAACATATTGTAGAAAATAATTAATCATTATTGCTTCATTTTATCACAACAATATTACATTCTAGTTATAAGCCATTTATTTAAGATAATATGTATTGTATGACAATTATTATTAGATACTTGAACTGATACAGTAATCCATATTATATATAACGGAAAGGAGTCGGTTTTGATGATATTTACGTGGTTTTAGCATTGCACTCCCCAAAATGTCTAATATGCCGATTATAATGTTTCAGGCCTATATTTTATACATTTACTACAACCCCCTCCCCCCCCCCACACACACATAAAAAATAAATAAAAAAACTAAAACACTGGATTCACCATTCACAGTTTTACTTGTGAAAATATCATCTAATTCACACTGTAGTCTGCATATTCATAGTTCAGCAACGAGCTTATGTAATGAAAAGTAAAATGTTAATGAAATAAATATTGAACTCACATTTTTGTCAGACTGAGTATTATTTTTTAAGTAATAATAATAACGTTAATAAGTAATGTGAACATGACGTGTATTTTGTTTGGCTTTCGAAATGAGAAAGGTTGAAAATATCATCAGCAGAATTATACAAGTATCTTTACTTTCAAAAACAAAATGTACGTAAAAAGCTTCGAATTCAAGGATTAATATTAAAATAAGAACCATTTTCCTCAATATAGTGTTATATGACTATTGTTCCAGGACAACGTAAGCATTGTGTAATTGTGATATGTTACAGACTCTAAACAGACATTCGGGCATCATTCTGTACAATAAATGTCAAATAAACACAAATAAAGCTGTTTCTACGGTAATGGTACATAAAAATAGTAATATTTACGTCCACTGCAAAACATAGACGTCTCCAATTGAATATATGGAATATTTTATAATCCTTATTTGATGAAACAATTAATACATTTAGTTATCACTATACAAGTTTTATACATTTGACTGAACACTGAAGCAAAGAGAAAACAAAGAGGATTAGTCGCACCAACAAAAACGTTGTATATGATGGGGTAATACGTTTGGAAAATAACACGTTTACTGATTGAGACTTACCATTTCGTATTTGATGTAAGAATATGTATCAACGAGAGAATCAGTGTCCGAAGGCTTTGATTCCTGTATGCACAATTCAGCTTGGCTGTATACATGTACTTACAAAAGATGATGATTTCGTAGCAAAGAAAACTCATTTCTGGACTATCTTGAACTTAAACATGTTAAAGTCTCTTAAAGAAAGCAATAAGAGTGACTCTTTCAAACGACTGATTTGACTAAATGTCTTCTAAAAAAGTATAGAAAACAAAACATTTTCGATTTGACAAAAAAGGAGACAAAACAGGACTCTTAACATGTTTTATTTATTTTATTATAAAACGACAAGGAATATTTGATAAGTCTAAACAACCTTTATCAAATAAATGTTCTTTTATATTTTACAAAGGCTTAATGTTTGTAAGTTTGATTTTACATGTTACTGAAAATAATACAAACTCAAACAATGTTTCCTTTGAATTCTTCCATGTAAACTTTAATTTCTCTTTTCATTTTGTTTCCAAAGAATGCAAATCATAACCCATTTACAATTATTTATTATAATCTTGGAATAAATAAGGATAAAAAGTTATTCTACTACGTGAATTCAGATGCAAATAAAACAGAGGTGTAATCATTGCATGTGTTTATCTTTACATCCAACGGGAAATAAAGTCAAATATGATAGAAAAATATGTTTAACAATCATAATCTATTAAAGAATGGCCATTTTGTCCGGGTAGGTAAGGGGATTTTGTCCAGCCTTGCAATAACATGAAGGGATTATGTCCACCCATGGAGGGGATTTTGTCCGGGTATGCGAAGGAGTTTTTGTCCGAATGGGATTATGTCCGTACACCTTAAATACCATATCCGTTCTGTACTTTAGCACTCATACTGCGTTCCGAAGTTTGACGGAAAAAGTCGAGAAGATGCGATTGAGGGTAGTGATGCGGGTGATTATAAAATACATCCTGTGTCGTACCTTGCTTTATTTGATGTTACGTTACATTTTACAAATATACACAAAATTAACCTCACATTTTAACTTTCATGTATATATATATATCTAAAAATTGTAGCTGTAGTTTTTCTTGAATTGACGTTATGATAATTATTATATGTTATGTGTCTATAATCAGTTCAATAAAATCAAACGCTTTTCTTTAGCTTTCGAAGTTTTGTCTTCTTCAGAACACAATTTTCATAAGATTGCAAATGACGCAACGTCCGTTTTACTACTCGCTAAACGGAACGTGACGTAAACGCGGAATTAAAAACTGTCAAATATCGTCATTGCTATATGAATACAGCAATATACAATACAACATACACTGAATTTGGATCTACAAATGTGATACAAAAAAATGCTCACAATTAAGAATAATAAAGAAAACCTTGATATGAGAAAAAAATATACTGTATATATACCGGCCCAATAATATGTGGTAAGATGACATAGTTATACATTGCACAAAACTTTATATATATATTATATATATAATATGTCTTAAATCATGTTCATAGACTATTTAAACATTGCCTCCAAAATATATGATTTAACCTTAAACAAAAGATATTATCATAGATATGACAGCACATACTAACAGTTAAAAACGAACACTAAAAAAGGGGTATTCGAGATTAATAATTACTTTAAGGTAAATATTTTTAACTTAAATTATCATCCTGCCGGAAAATAAATATATTTCATTTATCTTCGAAAGCAAAACTTCATATAAGTGTTGGGATATTTGAGATCCTTTCAGAAAATTGGTTAAATCAGTGCTGCAGATTAAACCGGAGCTAAAATGAATCAGAAGTATTCCTCTTATGTTCCTTTAATTAACAGATTCAGACAAAGCTAATCTGCAATGTGTACCTTTTTATGTATTTTATAATTCTACCTTTTACAGCTAATCATAACAGAAGTAAGTAATAATAATTGTCAAAAATTCATTGTTATTCTGTTACATTGTATCTGAAAAAAGAAGCAAAAAAGGAATCTTTGGAACAATAATTATATCACAATGTTTTCTTCGTACAGGAAATAAAAACTGATTACATAAATTGATGTCACGCGAATGACAAAACAAGGTTATCTTTCAAGTCTAAATTACTATCAGACACGATACGCTCCGTTTAGATTTGAAATAAATCAATGTGGCCATACCACGTGACTTTCCGGGTACGTAACACGCCGATTTTTCACCCGATTCAGGTATGTTTTTTATTCACAACTTATTTATTACTCAACCGATTTTGATCAGATAAGGCGCAGAGTACCCGTAATTATATCAGCTATCCACGGTATATCAAAATTCTGAAAACCCCTGAATGGTTTTTGAGAACATTCGAGTACAGTTTTCTTTTCATAGCCTGGGCCGAGGGGAACGGTACACTTTCATTTGGCATAGCAGGCGATTTCTAGCAAGTCATATGTTTTTTGACACAATTTCATAGAAAAATACATGTTAAATCTGATATATTTACTATGTCAAATGTATCGAGTGAATGCAGTGATGTTTTAGCATATTTTCATAAAGTTATGTTGAAATGGTACGGAACACACTGTTATTTCAAAAGATACGGTACACACACAATTTCTGTCTTTGAAACAATTCTAAAATAAAATATATTAAAATTTAATTTCAATTATAATAGTGATTTTTTTCTCAGTTATACATTTTATTAATTTAAACGAGAACCCGGGGACCTGTTTTGCAATGTATCATAATGCTTACTTTTAATGTTTATATGTATTTGTGCAATATATATATTTCAAGAGATCACGCTTAACATTTACAACCTCCATGTAATTGTCTTATTTAAAATCACCTAGGGTATGTTAAACACTTCGATCTTCACAGAATCAGGTAGTTGCGCTCTATAGAAAGAAAATGTTGTTATATAATGTTGTGTTTATTGTTGTTTATTGTTGTTTTTTTATTTCTTTTAGTTTAAGTGAAGTAAGATATGTCTTTTTGCTTCATCCTGAAAAAATAAAACAAGGTCATGACCTAAATCGCTGAAAAGTATCATTTAATTTACTTGATAACAATTTATATATATTTATATTTTGTTAATAATAAGCAAGTCATTAGGTACAATTTTGCAATATCATGGTCATGTTTAATTAAATCAAATCACAGAAGGCGCTGAATTTGTTTGGGTCTCAGAATGTCAGAAAGGTGAAGCCTGTGAGATTGTAAACCAATTTGTTTTTGTATAGTGCCACAAACCGCTTCCAGGGGTTCGGACTACTTTCTTATTTTGCAAATAAGCATATCAGGGCCTGAAATTTTGCTACCATTCTTTGTTTGGTCTGACGACCCAAACAAATAAAAATGTAGTCGCCATTGCTTAAATTTTTAATGTTTAAAGGCATGAAGCTTTAAAAATAACTTTTAATTCGTGTAATTAAGTCATTTTTGGTTTGGTTTCACGGCTCATGAAACTGACATTATCATGTGCCGCTGCAAAACCGAAAGTAGGGTGTTTTTATGATTTTTTTTCATTTATTTTGACAATATACTGCCATTTGTCCGAAGATGATATGTATATAAAGTTTATAAACATATTAAATATGTATGATGCATATATAATCAAGCCATAGGTTCATTTCAGCCCGAAAAATATGTCGAGGTGATGGGCGAAACAAGACATGTCGATTTTTTGTTGCTTATTGTGAAGTTGCAGTACATGAAAATCGGGCACATAACAAATCAGCAAATAAATAAAACATTCTAGTGTTCCGTGGTATACATCTTTTCTACGTGTCATGCCTCCTTTCCTTATTACAATGAAATTTTACTGTATTGTTATCCATCGCTGGTTTGTTTTTAGCAGAGAATGTGCATGTTCAAAGAGGGTACCGTTTGAGCAGATTTCTCAAAGAGGGTACCGATATGAATATGCACCGTGTTCATTTAGTATATAAAACAGAACGCAGCCTCCAAAATCCATAGCTTTTGATTGACAAAATGGGTATTATTAAAATATCATTTTATTTTTAACACAAACACGCAAGCACACATATCCATGAACTCAAGTGTTAAATGCATCTTGAAGTGAAGGTCCAAGATAGGCATAATTTTACCAAATTTCCTAACATGTATATCCTTACATGTATATGTAACAAGGTTACCTTGTATAAACTACGTTACGATATATAACAGACCTTGTTCCCATATGGGTTCTTCAAATTATCAAATTATTAATTTTGATTGCACGTAAAATTGCGAAATATATTTGTCCATATGTAGATAATTTGATAATTTAGATACATGCAGTTAGTTTGGGACCCTGGCAGATGATTCATACCAAATATCATGTGGCCGAAAAATCTTTAAACTTTCCGTGATTTAAAAAAATCCACTTACATCAAAACCAGCGTTTTTTCTCCAAATTCGATTATTTAAACAACATTTTGCAAGGAACATATATTTCCAACTTACTCCTAACTTCTTGTTTGTTTATATATTCATACTATGTTTAGACAGTCATTTATATATTCGAACAAACAAATTAAATGAAATAATAATCGCACATAACAGATGTCCTTGAATTTCACAATTCGTTTTATAATCCAAAAGAATATACCTATTTTTTTCAAATGAAAATCAAAACAAAACAAAATTTTGAATGTCTTCGTATCCCTCCCTAAAATTTTAAACATTTTATAGCCAAATATTAATTGCTCAACATATAAAATCGAATTTTGCGCAACGTACTCTCAAAATGTTCTTTTATTTTTTGAATAATCCTGTTTACATCAAACTGTAGGCATAATGATACTTTGCAAAACAGGTCCCAGGGTTCTCGTTTAAATTAATAAAATGTATAACTATGAAAAAAATCACTCACATTATAATTTAAATTAATTTTTTATATATTTTATTTTAGAATTGTTTCAAAGACAGAAATTGTGTGTGTACCGTATCTTTTGAAATAACAATGTGTTCCGTATCATTTCAACATAACTTTATGAAAATATGCTAAAACATCACTGCATTCACTCGATACATTGGACATAGTAAATATATCAGATTTAACATGAATTTTTCTATGAAATAGCGTCAAAAAACATATGACTTGCTAGAAATCGCCTGTTATGCCAAATGAGTGTGTACCGTTCCCCTCGGCCCAGGCTATGAAAAGAAAACTGTACTCGAATGTTCTCAAAAACCATTCAGGGGTTTTCACAATTTTGATATACCGCGGATAACCGATATAATTACGGGTACTCTGCGCCTTATCTGATCAAAATCGGTTGAGTAATAAATAAGTTATGATTAAAAAACATACCTGAATGGGGTGAAAAATCGGCGTGTTCCGTACCCGAAAAGTCACGTGGTATGGCCACATTGTAAATGAGAGATTGTGTCAGGCTTCTTAAAAAAAAACTGACATTGAACATTGATTTTATGAATACATTCCCAGCTCTCGTTGTGTACACACCTAAGTAAGTGATAAATGATTCATAAATATAATGCAAAATGGCGACATGTACTGACGTTAATATACAAATTAATTTGATAGTTTTCTTTGCAGGAATAAACAACAAAAAATTTGACACACAGGTTTTCCGTTAAGTTCTCTTCGGAATTTATCGGTAACATTCGTGTTGAAAAAACGAGTGATACAATATTATTATACGTTTTTTCCCTTAATATTTGTCATGATCAAAAAACGGTTATTCACCATTATAATAGACGTTCTTTTGAATTATAGAGTTCATTCGGCTTAATTTGACAACAAAGAATATGCGTTTTGTCTCTTTAGAAGAATGACATTTCGGAAATTTTTTACTTAGGTTGGTGTTTCTTAATCATTTATATAATATTTTTCTATTCAGGAAACAGTTTCTAAATCGTTTTTATATTTGCAAATTACAAATGAATCCTGAACTAAATTATTTGTCTTACTTTTAGTAACGATGACATTTGCAGTATTACGAAACCACTTTCTCCGAACTGATATATTCCGTTTTTACTGACAGAACTGATATTGAATTCATGAATAACTAAAAAATAATGTTGAAATCTGGACCTACTTTTATTTGTCTAATGACAATTTGTTTATATCAATGACATAGGGCTATATATACAAATGTTCTGCTTGCATTAAACACCAAGTATTCAAAGGTTACATAACGCTGCTATCCCGAGATAGTCCATACATAAGATGAGGCGCAATTGATTCTCTATTACATCGTAAAAAGATTGCTCACAACTGCTTACATAGTATTGTGAACAAAACAACTTGAATGTTTATTTCTGTAGAAACTGCATCGCTCTAATGGAAACATGTCAGTAACCTCATAACTTTAATTGTTTGTCTCCATCTGTATAATAATATTAATTTGGCTGAATGTTTCCTTCACATGTAGCAACACTATGTTTTTAACACCCGCTTGTGCTAGAAAACCATTAGCTTGTCCTATTTTAGACACTTTTGTAAATCATCGGGTATATGCCAAAAACATTACAGTCTCATTTGCCCTGGTGTTCGTCTGCTTCGCACATGTTTGCAAGTTTGGGAAAGCATTGGCATATCGTTCAGAAAAAAATATAATTTGTATGGTTTTAACTTTTTTTGGTCCTTTTATTCAGTTGATTTCAAGTTGATTTCATTGACACTTATTTATTCATTTTTCTGTATTTGTTTGTTACAGAGACTCTAGTAGAGTCCACCAATGTACACACAATAAACAAGTCAAACGTTTAACTTACTTTTCTATCTTATCATTAAACATAATTTTATATATGGAAATAATATATTGCACAGGTTATATAAAATAGTTTTAACAGGCTTCAAAGATAATATTAAAATATTCATACTATTGCAGTACAACTGTAACTGAACTCAAGTTTCAAGTTTCAAGTTTTATTGATACACTCAGCATAATTTACATATGATAAGAGGTTGTACAATAATATATAAACAAAATTAATAAATGTGTAATCAGGTTGTGTATACAAATTAAATGAACTACAGTAGTTTTAAAAAGGTTTTTTATAAACTACAATATTTCATAACATACAATGTAACTATGTCATTGTGTACATGCTATATTTTGCAAAATAGAAAAATATTTATAGATTTAAAAAAAAAAAAAAAAACAAAAAAAAAAAAAACAATGTGACTAGCCAGGTGGGTTTCTTAAAGTATTCAAGTATAACATAAACATATTTAACTAAGTTGCTTAATTTTTGTGGATCTGTTTCACTCATTAATTTTTTAAACGTAAACATATTTTTGTTTTGTTGATTAATTTGTGGTAAAAGTCGTTTTCGTTTATTTTCAAAATAACTACATGAAAAAATGTAATGGAATTCATCACCTATATCATTTGAGTTACAAAGACTACATTTTCTTTCATTTCTAACAATACCTAACCACCTTCCTCTTTCTATAGGGAGGAGATTGTTACACAATCGAAAATTAACAAATGTTTTTAGATATTTGTCTGACAGTAAACAAAGGTACGGTTCAAAGCAATGATCAGTTTTGTACATTCTATAATTTAAACATTTTGGCATTGAGTCGACATCACTACGCCATTTTTGTACATATTGGTTACACATTGATATATCAATGGTTTTTAACAATAAGCATTTAGAACCACTAAACTTCTGATTTAACCAAATATAACTCATACCTGTTTCGTCAAAAATACTCTTTACATTCAATAGCCATTTTGTACTCCTTACCATTTCTTACAAAATCTTCATATACAAGCTTATAAATATTTGACGATAATTTTTTGTAGTGAATTACTGTTAACTAAATCATACCAATAACCAGCAATTCGTTTCTTAATAATAATTGATAATGGAAATCGCCCAAGTTCGCCATAAACCATAACATGCGGTGTACTTTTCTTAACACGTAATACATATTAAAGGAAATCTGTATGCACTTTTTCTATAAGCGACAAGTCACCATAACCCACACTTCACACCCATAAGTTAAAATTGGTACAATTGTATGATCGAATAACTTTAACTGACAATCAATAGGTAAATCTAGATTTCTTATTTTCTTATATAAACCAAACATTGCCCGTCTTGCTTGATCAACAATATGTTTCTTTGCAACCGCAATTGTCTGTTCTTAGAAAAAACTACACCAAGATATTTAAACGTGTCTACGATCTCTAAAACTTGATTATCTACCGTAATATTCCTGTTTCTATTTCTTTTATCACCAAATACCATTACTTTTGTTTTATCAAAGTTTATATTTAATTTCCAGATATGACAATAGTTAGAAAAGGTGTTCAACACAGATATAAGATCTTGTTCTGTTTTAGCAAAAAGAATGGTATCGTCAGCATATAACAAAACAACAAGTTTCAAAAATATTTCAATGTTATTATCTTCAAGTATAACTGAAACATCGTTATTACATAACATGTAATTTTCTAAGTCATTTAGGTACAGAGAAAAAATTACCGGTGACAAATTTTCTCCTTGTCTTAAGCCCCTATAACAACCAAAAAAATTTGAAAATTTGCCATTTACAGATACACATGACTTGATTTCACTATACATATTCTTCATTACATTTTAAAAATTTCCAGAAATATTGTATTTGACAAGTTTACACCAAAACGCCTGCTCTCCATACAGAGTCAAAGGCTTTTTTGAAAGTCAATAAAAGCACAAAAAAAATTTTGTTTTCTTATGTTTAAGGTAATCTGTTAACATGTGGAGAATAAAAATATTATCAACAGTTGAATGATGCTTCCTAAATCCAGCTTGGTTTGAATTTAATAAATTATAACTTTCTTAATATTTTGTCAATCTTTCATTTAGTATACTTGTAAATAATTTCCCTATACAACTAAGCAATGTAATAGGTCTATAGTTTTCAGGCATTTCAATACTACCTTTATTTTTATAGATTGGTACAATACATCCTGTCAACCAAGAATCTGGCAGAAAACCAGTGTTAAGAATACAGTTAAACAATTTATGATAAAGTGGTATAAGTAAAGTACTGCTTCCCTTAATATATTCGTTAGTAACTTGATCCAGACCAGCCGCCTTGCCATTCTTAAGTTTATCTATTGCTCTTTGTATCTCAGAGATTGTTATGCTATCATTAAGCCCATTATCAAAATTAACATTTGGAAAGTCTGTTTCTGGGTTGTCATTTTGCATCTACTGTATCTGTATTAAGCTGTCTATAAAAAAATCATAAAATGCTGAAACATCAACATCAGTCATTTGTTTTTTCTTACTTATACTATTAACATAATTCCAATATTCTTTAGGCGATGAGTTTTTCATGTTTCGTATTTTCTTTCTCTGCTCCCTTTTAAAATTGACAATACTTTTCTCATAATATAACTTATAAGTTTTACTAGAATTATATAAATCAGACATGTTTACGTTCATTTTTTGTCCATTGGTATTTTCGCTTACATTTATGATATAACGTTCTAGCATTTCTGCAATCATTATCAAACCAAGGCTGTCTACAGCCATCTGAAATATTTGTTTTTTCATTTTTTGTATACCAAATGTTTTCTTTGCAGATACAAGGAGTGTATTTTCAATGTTTCGAAAAATAGAGTTAATAAAATCTTTATCAATTTCTTGCAGTTTTCGATTTCTCTTAACATATCATCAACTTATTACTGTTAATCAAGAAATACATTTGCTTTGGATTGAGTCCAACCTTTAATTTTCTCATTGGAAGAAATAAGTCTGCCTTTAATTATTTTCAACAATATGCGATAAATTGAAATTGATTGGACAGTGCACATCAGAGTATAATGCGTTAAAAATTCGTCTATAGTAAAACCGTTTAAAATAGTTAGTGCGTGTTGCTGAAGCTATTACATAATCAACAATTGAAGAGTTTTTTTTAACAAGTAAAACTACCTACATTTTTTTCTCGGAAACGACCTTCGTTTAAAATCACTGTTTCATTCGTTTAAAAAAATTTCTACAAATCTTTTTCCTAAAGTTTGGGAATTTTTATCCTTTGAAACACGTCTACAAAAAATCTTTTTCTAAACTCTTTTAAAAAATATTACAAAATAACTTTTAAAATATTCAATATTTTATATATAAAAAAAAGTTTTTCTTTCCAACTTGCAATTTTATCATAACATTCCCAATTCTGCTTTGAAAACCCCAAAGAAACATATTGTTTAAAATTTGGTACAAAAATTTTCAATTTTGGTAAAAAGTCATATTTATTTTTTTAAATTTTTTAGTTTTTTTGGTGGATTTAAAGACCCAAAAACTTTTCTCTTTTTTAAAACAACTTTTAAAATTAAAAACCCCTAAATTTTAATTCAGTACACGGGGGAAAAGTTTTTTCTCAAAAAAGTTTTTAAAAAAAATCGAAATGCCCAGACTTCCTAGAAACTTTTTTTTCCCGTTTTTTTATAAAAATGTTTTTTTCCAAAATTTTTTGCTCAAAACAAGATTGTTTCCAGCAGGGAAATTATATAAAAAGATGAAAAAAAATTAAAATTTTTGGTTATTGTTTTTTAAAGCAAAACCCCAAAAACTTTTTAAACACAAAATAAATGGTTTTTAATTGCCCCCATGGCAAACCCTATGCTGACACCCTGTGAATGGGGCCCCGTCGGTTTTTGGGTTAAAATTTCCTTTGGGCCCTTTTTTTTTTAAAAAGGGTGGCTTAGCTTTGATTCCTTTCCCCTTTAAACTTAATTGCCCTTGACCAATACCCCCTTTTTTTTCCCCCCTTTGCTTGTGAAATTGGTTAAAAGGGGCGACTTTTTTTTCCTCAATCCCCCCCAAAAAATTTTGGGTTCTTTGAATATCCAATTTTTGGGCCCTTAAAAATCGTCCCTTTTTACAAACTCTCTCCCTGTCCTTAAAGAAAAAAATTGCAATTTTGGGTGGGGGTTTGGGTTTATTTCCCTTTCAAATCTGAATATTTCCTAGGGGTTTGTCTAGAACGTGAACAGTTAAAATTAAAATCCCCTTCTCAAATTTAAAGTTTTCACGAAAAAAGGAGCGAAAAACTTTTTCACTTTCACCCCCCAGTGTAATCGTTTTTGAAAAAACCAAAATTTGTCTCCCCTTTCTCTCCCATTAAATCTAAAAGCTCCTCTTTAAAGCTAAATTAAACAGCTTTCATTTCACATTGCGGCTCTTATTTCATCTTTTTCAGGGTAATTTTTTTTCACGACATTTCCAAATTTTCTTTTTAATTTCACAACTTGTTTTTCTCTGAACCCCCAATATCATCAATTGAAGAGCTAACAAAATTAACTTGATTTTTCCAAAAATCTTTACTTGAATTTTCTGTATGCTTTTTAATCTCTGTTTCAAAAGTCAATAATTTTTATTGTTCATAAGATTGCAAGCAAGATTTTTCAATTTTGTCGCAATTTATCAAAAAGTTTATTCAGTTTGTCAAGGCCCCTTCTCAAGGTAACATCATTTTGGGACATTAAACGCCAAAAATTTCATAAATTTCAGGATAACGTAAGAGTTTACCTTCGCTTTCAGACGTTTTTTTTGCCGAAGGCTTGCAGAACTTTTCCTGAGTCTAGGGTCAAGAAACGATATAGTCGGCCCTCATTATGGTCCGAGGAGTCAGAGCTAAGAGATGAACGTAGTCTTTTTGTGCCCTGGTTTCCGACCCCCCAGCGTTGTTCTAGGTGTATTATTATCAAATTCCATTTTACCTGAAACAATCTGGTACAGAGCACGCAATAATAAACAAACTAAGCGCAAAAATAAATATTTTATTCAGCACTCACTTGGGTGTATTTGGCTCTGTTACCTATTATGCACACATGTATTTAATATAAATCTCTTGTTATTATTATAGTGCGAGTTTTAATTTTATCACCAATAATGCATTGTTTTTCTTTAACATAGCACTACACTACATATTATTCTGGATCACAAGGGTGTCTGGTTATAAATGAGAGTAAATAAAAAAAAACATAATAAAAAATAGCGCAAGAGTAAATGATATATATAAGTATATATACAGTACGTGCAGTATAAATATCTACAGGGGGACAATCAATCTTGCACATTGAGCAAGACGACGTAGGTGTTCTAGAATATTGAAACCAAAAAAAAAAACACAAACGATTAAACAGTTATCAGTTATTGGGATATATTCCCCCAACAGGCTATTTTTTTTTGTCTATTTTTTTAATTTTGTGTGAAAACCTTTTTTTGTTTTTTCAACTGGAAAGTAATCGAAAAGGGCGTTTAAAATTCCCCTTTGTTTACGAAAAATTTTAGAAAATTTTTTAAACAAAAAATTTAATTTTTTAATATGATAAAATTTCCCAAAAGCAACGTTTATTTCCCATGGGTTAAAATAAGACAAAAACTATTTAAAATTTTAATACCCAAAATTTTCAAATATCAGAAAAAAAAGGAAAAATTTACACAACCCAAATATCAAACATTAACAAACCTGATACAAAATTTAATATTTAACATTTTCGTTTTTTTTGGCGGGTTGGAAAAAATAAAATTTTAAAAATTTTTTGGTGTTTCAAGTGCTTTAAAAGGGGAAAATTTATTCATAATTAAAAACCTTTGCCCTTCTTTTTTTGGTAATTATACTTTAGGGTCCTTTCGGGAATTTGGGTTTAAACCTTTTTGGGGGAAAAAAATTGAAGGGGCCGGATTTTTTCAGTGGGTTTTAGAGCCGCAAAAGGTTTCCCCAGGCCCGGGGTTTTCAGTCCCAAGGGGTCCCCTTTTTCCCACCCTGTAAATTTGGGCGCCCCGGGGGAAACCGTAACCCCTTTTTAATCAGAATTTTAAATTAGATTCTCTTAGTTTTGGAAATTCCAAGACGAATTTAA
This sequence comes from Ruditapes philippinarum, assembly GCF_026571515.1. Taxonomy (NCBI): domain Eukaryota; kingdom Metazoa; phylum Mollusca; class Bivalvia; order Venerida; family Veneridae; genus Ruditapes; species Ruditapes philippinarum. Next base: position 70,804 of record NW_026858443.1, on the reverse strand, counting down.
AATATTTTGGTAAAAAATGTCCTTTTCAAACCTTTTCACTATTTAGGGGAAAAAGATGTTTTAACGGCCGTTTTACCTCAGTGGGGTAGAGACGCAAAACGGTTTTCCCCGGGGGTTTTTTCCCGGGTTCGAGCCCCGGTAAGGGGGGCACATTATTCTCACCCGTGAATTTGGGGCCCAAACGGGGGACCGGGACTGCTTATAGATAAAGAGTTAAATTTAGCTTTGGCTCTTTTTTAGCTTTGTAAAATTTTCGGGGAAACGAATTTCAATATTGTGGTGAAGTATTTTAAAACGGTTCAAACTTTTTCACAAAATTTGGGGGGAGAAGTTGTGTAAGTGGCCGGATAGCTCAGTCGGTAGAGCCGGGGAACGGTATTCCGAGGGCCCGGGGGTTTCAAAGTCCCGGCAGGCTGCACATTTTGCACACCCCTGAAATATACCCCAAACAAACTTGTTTTTTAAAGGTAGCTTCCCGGGGAAAATTTAAGGTGACACTTTAAAGCCAAAAAAAAATTTGGGGTTTCAGAAAAAATTATCTAAAGCTTTGTTTTGGGGTTACGTCTAGGAAAGTGTTTGTTACCCCCCGTCTTTTAGTTAAGAGAAACCCTTTTTAAATCGAAGCATGATTATTTTTTTGGGAAATCTTTTATATTTTTTACCCCAAAAAGCGTTAAATTTTTTTTATTTTTCCTTTTTTTTTTTAAAAAACCCAAAAGGCCCAGATTTACCAGTGATATTTTAAAATCTAGTACAATTATTTACTGCCCAAAGGTTCAATTTTCTTTTAAATTGCACGAAAACCCCCTGCCGTTTTTTCGTTAAATGTCTCAAAAATTTTCCCTGTTTTTTCGTTTTTTTATTACATTTTCCGAACACTTACTAATGGGCCCGTATACAAAAAACAAAAATAACGCCAAAAATACGTTCTATTTTTAAATTTGTTTTTTTTTTAAACATCCCTTTTTCAATTATCTTTGATTGGGAATGTAAAATCCCAGATCCCGGAAATACAAAACTTACTTCGCCGTAAAAAATTTGTAAAACCCCAGAAAAAAATGAAACCCAAATGTATGACCCATATGGAATGATTTTTTATCGATTTCTTTTTCCCTCTTTTCTAAACCCCCGTATATCACAGAAAAAATTTTCCCCCAGTCAAATGACCCTGTTTGTATTTTTTATCCCCGACAGACAGCGCGGTCCCTTAAACCCACCAAAACTTAAAACCTGTTCCCCCCAAAAAAATACTGGGGCATTTTTGGGGGTTTATAAAATTTAAACTCGAACCCCATTCCCTTTTAAAAAGTTCCCCAAACTGGGGAAAACCAATTTTTAATTAAACAAAAGTTTGATTTTTTTTAAATGGAAAAAAACAAATTTAAATTCCCCTGGGGAAAATTTGGGCCCCTTTAACCCAAAAAATTAAAGGGACTAATTAAAACTTTTTTGAAACCCAAACCTTTGATATTCAATCTTTATATTTTATATAATTAATAAGGAAATGGTTTGCTGAATAGTCGCTTTGGCAGAAAAAAGTAAGCTTACCTTTATGAAGCTAAAAAACATTGCTTAAATTTTAAATATTCACATTTTCTTAAGTAGGTTTTTATTACTTTTTCATGTAAAACTATATTTCCTGAAATTCTTTAAAATTTCAATGGTTTTATTACGATTGCGAAAAATGTTATGTTTCCTGTTATTCATTTTTATTCTTTTCTGAAATGTTTCTTTTTCCAAAGGTAATAGCAATCGTTATGAGAAATGATCACATAAGCATTTGGCAAATATGTTTTGCGAACCCAAAAGTAATATAGGTATTTTAACTATGTCCTATGGGAATATTTATGCATACAAATAACCATTGGGGACACATACTTTTGGCAAATGTATCGATAAAACATACCGAGCATTGATATTTAAAAATTTTAGATAATTTTTAAATTTTAAAAATTTAAAAAAATTTTCTTTTTAGTTGTTTAAAATAGTTATAAAGTTTACTGTGTCGTTTTCTTGTTTTAAAAACTAGCCCCTAAATAATATAATGTAAAAAATTTAAGGCTTTACTAGCTTTTTGATTTGTTACAAAAAATGGGAAAAAATTTCGCCCGAAACCATATCTTTTCGTGATAGTTTCCCAAAAATAAAAAGGGACGTAATTTTGATTTAAAGAAAACCCAAACCCCGGGAAATTCTAACTGCCGAAAAACCCAAAAAAATTTAAACCCCAGTTATGGTCTTTATTTTTCTTTTCCCCTCCCCATACAAAGGGGGAAAGGGGAAAATTCCAAACGGGATAGTGTTTTTTACAAAAATTTTTTGGTTTTCTTTTGGGAAAACCCAAAGGGAAAAATTTGGGAAAAATTTAAAAATTATAAAAATTGGGTTTTTTGTTTCAAACCCAAAATTTTAAAATTTAAAATTTAAAGTTTTTAAAATGTTAAAAATTTAAAAGAAAATATTTTTTCCTTTTTAAAAATTTTTAATAAAATTTAAACAAGCTTTGAAGTTATAATAAACGTTTTTTATATAGTAATTTTATTTGAACTGAAAAAAAAAAGGGCCCATTATTTATTTCCTTTTTATTTATTTTTTTAACAAAAAAAAATTTTTAACCAGAAAAAAAATTAAAAATTTTTGGGGAAAAATTTGCTTTCAGAAAAACTTCCCTTTTAAGTTTTGGGAAAAAAATTTTTACTAAAATTTATTTTTTTTTAAAAATCATTTGGGTGTTTAAAAAAGGGGACAATTTTATTTCATTTCCCCAAAACGTTTATGTTTTAATTTGGATAAATGATAAAATTTTTGGTTTTTTGGTGTACATATTCGCCGATTTTTTTGGCAAAAATTTTTTTTATGGCCTGGATTTTAAGGCAAATTTATTTTAATTTAATAAAATTTTCCGAAATTTTTCAATGGAAATTAGAAACTGTTGAAAAATTCCCCCCCACAAAACCCAAAATTTTTCTTTTTTCATTTTTCTTTTTGGGAAAAAGCCCCGTTTTTTAATTAAGCGTTTTTTATTTCAAAGACCTCAATTTGTTGATTCTTTTGCGGGTTTTTAAAGGTTCCCCAATGAAAAAAAATTTTAAATTTTAAAATTTCAATTACGGGCTTAAGTTTCATATTTTTATGTTGAAAGTTTTATTAAAAGGGGAGGGTTTTATGCAAGCGAAATTTGTTTTAAACCATCACAGTTAAGGGGTTTAACCCTTCCCCTCAAAAAGGGCTGAATAAAATGTTTTTTTTGACGAATAAATACATTACTTTTATGAAAATTTTTTTTTATTTTTTTTCCGGGTAAAAAACATCACTGTTTTTGGGAAAAAAATTAAAACATAAAACTGTAATATCTTTTTAAAGAAAAAACTGTACCCAAAGGGAAAATTTTAAAGGTTTTTAAACCCCTAAAAAAATTAATGCCCATTTCCTTAAAGACTTTTGCTACGAAATTCAATAAATTTTATTTTTTTCATGCTTTCTTTGGGGTTTAATTAAAAATTTTTTCTTTTAGAGCTTTTAAACCTTTCGTTTTTAATCATTTTTAAAATGGGCCAATGTCATATTTGGGTTTTAAAAAGTAGTATGAATTAAATAACTTTGAAGTTTTAAATGTAAAAACTTTTTTTGTTCGAATAAAATTAAAATATTTTAGAGGGCTTGAAAATAAAAGGAGCATTTTTTAATTTCACAAAAAAGAAAAAGAAACCAAAAGCTTTTTAAATTTGTTGCAAAAAAATGTTTCTATTGGGTTGCCCAAATGGAAACGGGAAAAATATATACTAATTTAAAGGGGTAAAACAGCCCACTTTAAAAATTTTTAAGATAAAAAAAAACATTTTTGGTTTTGAAAAAAACCCCTTTCACACCGCCTTTTTCGGCCTTTTTAAAATAATGGGATTTTACAAACAACAAAAAATTTTAAATTACAAATTTTTTATGTTACATGAGCAGACGCTTTTTAAAAATTTTTTCTGAAGGGTTTTCATTTTTTTTTTCCCTTTTAAAAAGCGTTTACAACCTCCCCCAATTTTTGATTACTTTTTACTTATTTTTTTTTTGGGTTTTTTGAAAAATATTTATATAAAAAATGCTTTACTTTTTTTATTTTAAAAACTAATTTTTCATGAAAAATTTATAGCTTTTTAAAATTTTTATTTTCCAAAACATTATCCAAAACTCCCTTTGGGGAAATTTGATATAACCCCCAAACTTCTTTTGAAATTTTCCTATGTTTACGCCCAAAATTCCACGTTTCTTTATTAAAACAATATTTTTTTATTAGATTATTTTTAAAGGAAATTATTGTATATTGTTAGTATTTCAATAAATAAAATATTTTAAACAAAATAAACCAACCCCACTCGTTATTGCCCAACTGTTGTTTAAAGTTTTTATATTGGGTTTTAAAACCCGGGGGTTTTGTCGCAAATGGTAAAGTATATTTTTCCACCCAAAATTAAAGTTTAAATTTAGATAGAAAAACCTTTTAAAGACTAAGAGGTTGTTACTCGTTCCCTTTAAAAAGCTTTTTTTGTGGGGAAAGGGTTTGTCTTATCTACACCATTATACGAAAAAATCTAAAAACAAAACGACATGTTGTCTACAAGAAAAATTTATTTTACGTTTTTTAAATAACATCTTATCTTAGGGATAAAACTGTCTCGGAAATAACGGGCCAATTGTAAAAACGTTATGCAAAACAAGGGTACTTAAAAATTTATTTCATTCTTTCCTTTTTGATAAATTTTTTGGATTTGTGTACGTTTTTTTCCGGGAAATCAATTTATCAATAAAAAAAAATAGGGAAAATTAATTAAAAACAGAAGGGTTCCCAATTTATTTTTCAAAAGCCCCAAACTGAAAAATATCTTATTTAATTTTAAATTTTGTTTTGCATTAAAAGGGTAAAAACAATTTTAAATTTTTATCCCTAAAAACCCCTTTTAAACTATTTTAAAGCTAACGCTGTTAAAAAGTTACTGTCTAAAAAAAATTTTGATTTTATCCCTACTTTGCCCTTTTAATTTGAATGACTATAACCAAAACTTTGGCCCCCGTGCTTTTTTGTTAAGAAAATATTTGTTTTTTTAAAATTTTTTTTTTGTATCCACTTATCTGATAATTAAAATTAACAGGTCAGGGAGGGCTTTTTAATTTTTGGGAACAAAACACAAAGTTTAAAAATTATTATTTTAAAAAAAAGGGGAAATCTTTAAATGAAATAGGGTCCCAACAAAAACATATATAAATCATTTAGTTAAGGTGTTTTTTTCCAAATGGGCGGGAAAGGATGAAATTTATTTTAATAAATTATTTTTTTCCAAAATTTTTTTTAAACATTTCCCAAAATTTTTTTTACAAAATTATTTTTCCCCCCCTCATGCTTTTGGGTTTCGAATCCCGACAGGGACTTTGAATTTTCTTTCATGGGGGAAGCATCCAGCTCCCTTTACGGAACGTGGGTGGTTTTTCCCCTGGGTCCCCTTTCCCCCTCCTGAAATAAGCAGGGAAAGGGGGAAACCTAGGTCTTCCCCACTAGTAAAGCTGGAACTTCCCCAAATAAACCCTATACTTTTGTGGGGTGTGACGTAAAACTTAAACAAAAAAATATTTTATTGTTTGGAATCTTGCTTTTAATATTTTTTTTTGCTTCAAACAAAATGTACTATATTGTTTGTAAAAATAAAAATAGACTGAAAAAAAACACACTGCTGTCTTTTTAAATTCCCGCAAGTTACTTTTTTTATTTAATTTTTTGCTTTTTGCTAAAAAGTAATTTTCCCAAAATTTTGCGTATTACAAAAATTTATTGTACCCAAAAAATTGCGTATCAACTATTTAGTAATTTAAAATCTAGTAGGGCCTTTTTATCTAACTATTTTAATTTTTATGTAACCTGTACAATTTTTTAATTATGGGTTTTTTTAACGGCACCAAAATATATTTAAAATTAAACGTAAAATTTTTTGTCGTAGTAAAATCAAGGCAACTACATAAAATGAGTTCCTGAAATTGAAAGATAATATGCAAGTTTTATTTAATAATTACAGTTTATATATAGATATAAATGCGCAAATAAACACTTAAATTCTCTAAAACCCTTTATTAAAATTTTTAAATAAATGAATGCATTGATAAGATGATATTCAAAGTTTTAAGCAATTTTCCGGTAATTTTATTTGTGCGTTTGCTATATGCTATGCAAGTGATTCTAGAGGCAGTGATTTTCACTTACATTACTCATGTGTGCCATGTATATATGTAAATTATCAACATTATACGTAGTAGCTGTTATTCACATTTGGGGAAACCGTATAAATGATACGGTAACTCCGTCTTTATTCTCTGTCATGGACAGTCACAATAACACCTCGTGCACTGAACATGAGGCTAAAAGTTAAAGACAAAAAGGAGACTTTTTTTAGTAGTTTCTTATAAGTACAGTATAACTAATATGCAAAATATTTGTTTTTCTTTGTAATGGGAAAAGAAATGGAATGATATTTTTTTCAGGTTTTCTGTAGAAGAACAAAAAAAGGCCCAAACTTTAAATTTATAAAATAAACCCAAAAATTTAAATAATAATCATTTCCTTTTTTTTTTTTTAATTAATATGCAAATAAAGGTTCATTACACTATTTGAAAAACAAAAAGTTTAAAATTAAAAACGGTCCGTTTTTTCTTGCCCGTGTGCCCCTGTTTCTGTTTTTATGTCCTAGTGAGTCCCCAGCCGGGGAGTCCTATGTGGGGATAGGTTTATTTAACGCAAGCCTTTCCTTGCTGAAACCTTATATAAAAAACTTCGACAACGGAATGTCATTAAAGCAATTTGTCATTTGTCTAATATAAATTCGATAAAAATACCCTTTAAAAACCCCAAAACCCTTTGCTTTAATTATTATACCAAAAATCTATACACATGATTCCATTATTTAAATTAGTTTATGAATTCCGAAAGCACAGTGACAAATAATTTCGTAAAGTATTAGAAATGTGGTATATCAATAAATAAAGTTATTGCCAATTATTGTATATGTCACTCTGGCAGATACCTAATTCCGTAAAACTGTATTTCGTTGAACGTTTTTTCTTTCTTATTTTAGAAATATAATAATTATTTTCGAAGCACTATTTTCGACCAGTTCTTTTGATATTTTTGTTGAAGTATCTAAATCTTTTACGGAACAACATATTAGGGTCAACAAACATCATTTCTATGTTATTTCATCAACATCAATGTCATGGTAAAGTGAGTGTAACACAGAAAAAAAATGATGGTGTAAAAAGCACTTGCGCCTAAGGAAAAACTTGATCAGTTTAACATTTAAATAATGGATTTCGCTAAAATGAAAAAAAGTGTTATTTTATACACGATTTGGGGAAAAAAAAACAATTTTTTTAAGGGAGGGAAATTTAAAAAAATTTTTTGTCTAACCCGGGGGGGGAAACCCCGGTTTTTCCCCAAAAAAAAAAAAAATAAATTTTTTAAAAAAAAAAAAAGCCAAAAAAGAAATTTTTCGAAACCTTTCCTTTTAAGATTTTAAAATAAATTTTCAATTAGCATTAGGGAAAAGGGGGGGGTATTACAATACAGAAGCCGGGTTTTCCCTTTTGACATGGGAATATGATTTTAAACAATTTTATTTTCTTGATATTTTTTGAAAAGTAAACCCAAAACAAAAAAACCATTTTTTCCCAGAAAGACATGTCATTATTGCTTACTTCCTTTTTTTGATCTCCCTTTTAAAAAATTTTTTTTTTGATAAAAATTTAAAAAAAAAACCCCATTTTTTGATTATAATGCATTTTTGTCATTTTGTTTGGTGTCGCACGGTGTTGCTACAGTCATTGTATGTGAAGTCAGAACAGACGAATGTGTCAAGCACACTTGTTGAAAGGATATCTGTCTATATTCGAATGACAAGGGCAGCGTACGCAGCCTCAAACAGTACGCAACGGAAACATCCAGTTGGGCAACAAATCGAAAAAGAAAGGCACACGGTCCATGGCGCACCAATAACAAATAAAACTGGATGACCTACACTGTGTTTGTACGATGTAAAATCCGGCTAAAACAATAAAAGTATGACCATTATAATAACAAAACATTTAAACGGCGTTCAACATCCTAATTTGTATTTGGTTATATTGGGTTTATAAAACGTTCCAAAATCAAAGCACAAAAGGCGCTGAATTTGTTGGGTCTCAGAATGTCAGAAAAGGTGAAGGTTGTTCGAGATTATAAACCAATTTTTATTTGTATAGTGCCACCACTGCTTTTCATTTTAATTGTGGTAAAATGGCTATAAGACTAATTGCAACGCATATATTCAATTCAATGTTTTTTGACTTAAAACAATTTGAAAAAAAATGAATTGCCTTAACTGGGATTTGAACTCCAGACCTCTCGCTTCCTAAGCGAGCGCGCAAACCCCTCGCACCACGGTGAAGTCATATACTAATGGCCTGAAGAAAACCATATTATTGTAATTAGGGTTTGTAAGCCTTATTATTTCGACGCTAACTGCCGTGTTTAACCACAGATGTAAATAATCATGGAGCTTACTATAAGCATGTATATCTATAAAGAATAAAACAATATTTAGAAAATCTTCGACCATTCGGGATCTATTTTGCTTGAAAATTAATGCCCTGTCATTTGACCGTCTTTACGCAGTGATCTCCCCTGAATCTTTCGGCGTTAGTGTACATATAAAGGGAAGTAACCGCTTCAAAAAAAGCGGACTACTTTCGGCATTTGCAATTAAACAGCATCAGATACTGAAATTTCGCTACCATTATTTGTTTTGGTCTGACGATCCAAACAAATAAAAACCACCAAAAAACGGTCTGCAACTGTAATTGAGATAGATTTTTTGTAACAGTCGACAATAACACTTTTTCCGCATTTTTACAAATCTATTTTTTATTCTTTGTTATGCTTCGATTGCCCTATTCTGTTTTGTATTTGTATTATATTTCATTTTATTTATGTATCAATTTGTTAACTTACATATGAATTATATGTTACCGTTATTTTATTTTGATAGCATGTTATCAGAATCATCAATTTGATTAAACAAACAAACTTAGAAAGGCAGCTATTAGCTTTAAATCATTATATTAAAAAAAAAATATTATAATAATTTTATACTGACGACATAAAAATGAATTCATATTTCTTTTACAACATTTGAAAACAGAATAAGACTTAAAGGCAACGTAACAAGACGAACGGTGGTACATAACTTGATAATACTGCAATGAATTGGGGTTTTATTTTAAACTCACCAGTGAGTTATTATAGGGAGAGATTGAAATTCAAATCTCTTTTTTCATGTCATGTGCTGGGATAACAACAGTCAAAATAGAAGCAGTGAGTGTTGCATTATTCATGATATATTACCTGACATATAAGTTGAATTGTTACACCTTTAATAGGTAAGTTAAAAGAAATTTTCCTTTAGTAAAGTTCGCCATATTGTTATGATCGACATCTTCTATAATAAAAATAAAAAAACAGATAGATATTAACTATAGAATTAAACATTATGTTTAGAGGATTAATGGCATGTCATGATTGTATGCTATTAAAAAAAAACATCTATGTTTAAACCAAAAAAACAATCGCATACAAAAGTGTTTTTTAAATTGCTATCATATTTAGTGATTGATTTATTGTAAATATTTTAGTTATTGTATGAATTTTGTTTCTTTAACCAAAAACACAATCTTCTAATTGAATCAGAACAATGAAAAAAACTAGTCAACATATATAGCGCAATAGTGAGAGCATTAGACTTGTGATCTAGGGGTTAATGGTTCGATCCGCGGCAAAGGGGAACTTTCCCCTTTACAAATGACCTCCACATTGAGTCTAATGGTCATTTGCCTCTCATCAGTGTTTCAGAAATCATATGAGATAAGTAGTCGGTCACTTGCGGCGAAATTGGAAATAAATGATACGTTAAACAGTGAAGCCAGGCAATATGCACCAAAAATATGTTTAAACTCGTCCTAAAAACCAAATTAAATAAACAAACAAACACACAGAATCAGAACAACGTCCGTTACAAATCATATAGATATATGTTAGATATGGAATAAAAAACATTAATTTTAACAAATCTTGTAGACAATCATCCGATATGATTAACAATTGTGAGAGTTCTATTCAATTTTGTAAAAACCTTTTTATGTAAAATGCAAAAAAATAATTTCCTAAAACGTTGTTTGGAACTGAATGAACAGACAAAGAGTCTGTCCATGCCAAACTACAAAATTTCAAACAATGTTTTATCGTTAATAAATTGAATATCAATCTTTGTATAAAAACTATACCTACGAATAAATCAAATTATGAAGGGGAGAAGGCACGCCAGAAATTCTAATGTAAAATGTTGATCGGCATAAAACTGTTAGAAATAAGTGTAACAGTGAATTTATTTAAAACCGGGAACAATTTAGATATCAGAATATTTAATACTGATTTCAAAGATACGTTTTTGAAAATAACAAACCATAGTTTTCAGGATTCTTATGTGATATTTGTATGTATTTGTTTTTATATTTGTACGGACACACTTGTCAGTATTTACACAAGTACATTGGCAATATATAATAGGAAGATGGGAGACACATTATTATCAACCGGTACAGTATTTACATGTAAATTTATCCATTTTCTTAAATTTCACAAACGGTTTCTCTTTCATGTTTTTAGGGTACATTATACGAGTAGCAACACTTACAAAATGTTTAATTAAAGAAAGGGCTTTATTGTGTCATTCTATAACCCCATCTCATAAATGATAACTGCTAATGTCATTAAGTGTCCGTTTGTGCTTATTCTGCTCAAATTCTAAATGACATTTTGTAACAGATTATTTTCACAATTAACAATTAAATAATGTAAATTATCATATACCCGTGCCGATTCTATTACTACGTAAATATGGTATTGCACGGCCGTGCATGTAATATTATTTTGACGTGACGTCATTTGCATTATACAAACATAGCGCAAATGATAGCGTCACACTGAAAGAGCGTCAATGAAAAATAGACTTTTACTATACACAGTTCTATTTTGGATTGTTATAAATTGAATATTATATTAGTGTAGCTGCCTTACTTAATTTATTGAACTCGTTGTATAAAAGATGCTCGTATAATATAATGTTATACAACTCTTTCAGCCAATACAATATTGAATCGACACTCATTTCATAACCCAAATTTAATATAATAAAGCATCAAATAAACCATAGAACACGTGTTTAATAAAGCCATTTTGTACAAATAAATGATATTACATAAGTTTAATATTATACATGTACATTGTTGCCGTTGTTTTGTTATATATACATAGCGTAAACGCGCGCTTATATCAGCGCTCCACAACAGGTGAGTCTTTAAAAAAAGTGTTTTTTTTCTATGAACCGTAGCTATTTTGAATGTTATATGATATTAAATGAACTATTATTATATTCTCTTATAGAAAATATTGAATGAGTATAGGTTAAATGCTTAAATTAATTTAACGATATAATGCCGCCAAAGGCACCTATAATAACCCATTGAAAAAAATCAAGTATACAACATTGATTCATTCAATATAATGGCGGCTGATTTCTGTCATTCGTGTTTTCCGCGCCACCACCGTTTTATTTCTAAAATCTCGCTCCGTGACCCTGCGTGCCGAAGGTTTATTTATTTTACTTCGCCCTGCGCACTCGCTAATTAACATGTTTTTGCTCTGCGTCCTCGCCATTTAAACTTGTTAATTCTCGACTTTTCGCGGCGAAAATACGAATGGCATTAATCGGCCAACATACAATATCCTCTATATCATTGAGAAACACTTGTTACTTGAATAAGGAAGTACTTTCCTGTAACAGCAGAACTTGCGACATAAAAACTTCGGATATTGCATATAAAATATAATACGAGAATATATTAATAATTTTTGAAAAGGTCATAAAGAATATTTTTCCTCAAAACCCTCAAATATATCATATGTCTTACATTGCAAAGTCATGTTTAATTGTTACATAACTTGAAGCCGATATCGTGTTTAATATTTGTTTTTCATATATTTTAATGAACAGTTGACTTTTTATTATTGAACATTAAGTGCATATCAAAATAAAATACAATGCATTTTATTGCCTTTAAAATATTGTAATTTTATCCCCTTGAACATATATTTTATAACATTATAGTGGGGTTTAAATTTGTAATTAAATATGTTTGTGTTATTATAATTAAGCAGTTTTCATTTGATATTTATTTGTACTACATTTGTACATGTATGTACAATTACCATTTTCTTGCTTCCACTTCCGTCAATGCCATTTTTAATCCATTTAATGCCATGTTTAATCAAGAGCGCGTTGTGATTTATTGCGGAAAGGTTTTTATTGATGGGTGCATTACTTATAACAAATGTCGTCATTTGGCGGCATGGTCGAGTTGTTATCGCGTGTGACTATTAATCAAATGATTGCGAGCCGCATAGGTTCAAAACCCGTCCATGGCAAGTCGTCGTTTCCTTGAGCAAGAAACTTTGACTTTACATAGTAATATTACCTAGTTTATGCGGGTACATTAATGGTTTATGATCGTGATCATTTGTATCTACAAACACTGAAATACCTACATGCATATAGATAATAAGTCAACTTTTTTCAAACGGGCAAATGAAAAAGAAAGAACTACATATACATAGCGTTATTTTATTATGACAAAGGACGTCCGTGACCGAACTATTAAGTTATCCTTCATCTGACCGCCGTCGGTTAGAATCTCGCCAAACAGTTATCCAGCTACATGTACCCTTTAGAATGCTTGTGTTTTTTTCAGGGACCCTCTAGTGCTAAAAGTAAAGCCTGAAATATTCATCTGCCAGTTCATCGAATAATTAATGGTTTTACCCAAAAGAAATTAAAAGCAGCTTATTAGAATATTTGATATTGAACAATAAAAAGACAAAAATTGATTGTGTAGTGCATATGACTCTTTTAGCTGTTTTATATGTTTTTCAAATAATCGCAAATATATCGTACAAACATAACTGGGCTTTTAATTATATATGAGTAGAGATATCATTTACTACCATAATCAAATATGTATTACAAAATAATATGTATTAGAAAACTATCAAATAAAAATGAAATTTTTAAAACACCTTTGTGACTGTCTTGCAATATTAATCCTTACTTTATGATTTTGGTAATTTTAAACATATGACAATGTTTTGAGTAGTCCAACCATTATTGCAAGATGAAGATTGAGCTTATAATCTACTGCGTTAAAGAATTCTTTGCGACCCGACAAATGGACTGAATTGAGAAATCATCAATTAAATACAATTCGGTGTAGTTATTACAAATGTAGTCTAGCTTTAGAATTGGAACCGGACTAAAAACAATAACCAATGCACAGTAATTACCATATTGAGAGAGACTGAATATAATTATCACAATAAATGTCAATGAAAACAAGATAAAACTGTCTCGGCCACTTTTGCATATTATTAAAATCAGTCAAATTATTCACTGATACAAGACTGCAATGACATTTATATGATTTTTCCAAGAACGATATGTTTTTCTTATGAATTATATTTTAAAGTAGATGTGATCTTTGATATAATTTACCTTGAAGCATTATTTCAAAGAGTTCTTGTATAATGTAAAATTAAAACAAAGATGTGATACCGAAAGTGATAAGATCGGAATGTAATATTTTTTCACATGTCATAATGCCTTGATAATTCTTAAGTCTATTTAATTTTCAATTATTTTCAATAAAACTTTGTCAAGCCAATATAACATTTTGTGACATAGTGAAATAGAAACATTTTGTATCCATTAACAGCAACTTATCTTTTGCCAAGAAAAAATATATCTTGGATCAAATGTTTGATCGTAGGTTATAATTGTTTCAAAATAAAAATGTAATTTGTATATTATTTCCATTTCATGCGTAGCACAATACAATTACGATGTTTATAAAAATTCATATCTAAAGCACTTTTCATGCAACTGCAATTTGTAAGAACTATTCCTTTGTAAATATTTTATGATGCTATTTCTCTGAGCAGCTGAATGTAGGGTAATGCGCATTGAAAATATAATACAATATGTAAATTCATTTTTGAATATAAGAAAAGGAAATTTATCTGATATTTTCATTAATATGTAAATGAAATGTTACACCAAATTAAGGTTTAAAACCATTGTATATTGACAAAATTTGTAACTGAAGCCATATTACAATTAATTAGGAATTTCGACTTGCTTCATATGTTTTAAATATACAATTCAACCACTTGTATTAATATCTATGCAATATTGATATGCTTGTTTTGTATTTCTACTTTTTATTGTCTTTACAGTTCCTTTGAGGGTAGAAAGTAGAGGGTGTAGATGAAATGTCTACATATGGTTCATTAAGTTTCTGATACTTACTACCTAGTACATAAATAAAGACAAACCATTTTTTTCCAATGTTTTTAAAGTGTTGTTTTAACGAATATATACTTTTTATATTGCACAAGAGAAGTTGATATAATTGTTTTATGAAAAGGTTTACCTATATTTCCTCTTTTTTTAGCTCACCAGAGCCGAAGGCTCAGGATGAGCTATTAGTATCAAAGGGGGTTGCTCGCCCGAGCGTCCGTCGTCATGCGTCAACAATCGTCTTCTCCTCTGAAACTTCTAAGCAGATTTACTTCAAATTTGGTCTGTAGCATCCTTGTGACAGTCAAACTGGAATTTGCTCATGTCATTTCAATTGGCTCCTTTTAGAAGTCAGCAGAGCTAAAAATAGAAAAATCTACAGAATTATTTGGTGGATGATCACCAAACTTTGTCTGTAGCATTCTTGGGTAGTCTTTTATCAAATTGGCTCATATTATTTTGATTGGCCCCTTTTAGGGGTCTCTAGGTTTAAAAATAGAAAAACCTTTAAATGTCTTCTCCTACAGAACTAATTGATGGATGATCACCAAACTATGTCGGTAGCATTCTCGGGTAGTGTTTTATCAAGTTTGCTCATATTAATTTGACTGGCCCCTTGTAGGGGCAACTAAAGCTTAAAATAGAAATACCGTAAAATGTCTATTTCTAGAGAACTAATTGATTGATGATCATCAAACTTTGTCTGTAGCATTGTTGGGTAGTCTTTTATAAAGTTTGCTAATATTATTTTGATTGGCCCCTTGTAGGGGCCGCAAAAACTTAAAATAGAAATACCTTTAAATGTCTATTTCTACACATTCAACATATTGATGGATGATCACCAAACTTTGTCTGTAGCATTCTTGAGTAGTCTTTTATCAAGTTTGCTCATATTAATGTGATTAGCACCTTTAAGGGGTCACTATAGCTAAAAATAGAAAAATAAACTTTATATATTTATTTTTACATAACTAATAGATTGATGATTACCAAACTTTGTCTGTAGCATTCTTGGATAGTCTTTTATCATGTTTGCTCATATTAATTTGATTAGCCACCTTTTAGGGGCATCTTAAGCTAAAAAAAAGAAATACCTTTAAATGTCCATTTCTACAGAACTAATCAATGAATGATCACCAAACTTTGTCTGTAGCATTGTTGGATAGTCTTTTATCAAGTTTGCTCATATTATTTTGATTTGCCCCTTTAAGGGTCCGCTAAAATTAAAAATAGATATACATTTAAACGTCTATTCCTACACAACTGTTTGATGGATGATCACCAAACTTTGTCTGTAGCATTTTTAGGTAATCTTTTATCAAGTTTGCTCACATTAATTTGATTGGCCCCTTTTAGGGGCCGCTAAAGCTAAAAATAGAAAAACCTTTAAACATCTTCTACTTCAGAACCAATTGATGATCACCAAACTTTGTCTGTAGCATTATTGGGTAGTCTTTTATCAGGTTTGCTCATATTAATTTGATTCGCCCCTTTTAGGGGCAGCCAAAATTAATAATTGAAATACGTATAACAATCTTCTCCTACAGAACTAATTAATTGATGATCACCAAACTTTGTCTGTAGCATTTTTGGGTAATCTCTTATCAAATTTGCTCACATTAATTTGATTGGCCACTTCTAGGGGCCGCTAAAGCTAAAAATAGGAAAACCTTTAAACATCTTCTACTTCAGAACCAATTGATGTATGATCACCAAACCTTGTCGGTAGCATGCTTGGGTACTCTTTTATCAAGTTTGCTTATATTAATTTGATAAGTCTCTTTTAGGGGCCACTAAAGCTAAAAATATAAAAAAAAACCTTCGAACATCATTTCCTACTGAAATAATTGATAGATGATCACCAAACTTTGTAGCATTCTTAGGTAGTCTTTTATCAAGTTTGCTCATATTAATTTGATTAGCCCCGCTTAAGCTAAACCTTAAATGCCCGAGGTCATGGAATTTGCTAAAATTATTGTTTAAACATATTATATGCTCAAATGTAATATTAGAATATATTGACATTTCCAACACTGAAACGCAGTTGTTTCTGGTGAGCGACTCAGGGCCATCATGTCCCTCTTGTTAATCTTTCCTGTTTATTAGAAAGGTTTTGTTTATTTCAAAGCTGATTCCTTCACTGCTAACATAGATGTTGATATAAATATTATTCGTGTTATTTGTTTTATTTGTTTTTTAATACTTATAGGTCTTCTTTTCAGATGGGTACACCTAGTTCAGAAAATTTACATTTCTCTAGGTCTAATTCTCATGTTAATTCTGAATCTCATGTTTCAGGTATTAATGATAATAATAATTTTTCTTTAGGTCTTAGGTCCGAGCCTCCAAGTGCCAATACCAGTAATCAGACTCAGCACCAGTCCACTGTTGACATTCAAAGACCTCAAAGAGTCCGGAGAGCACCGATAAGATATGGAGATTGGGTAACACCAATCACTGCTGTTGTAAACAATACTAATCAAGATGGTGAAATTTATTTTGTATAGCATGGGAGAATGTCACGGGAATTAACATAAACAATTTTATGTGTATTTTTCCCATTTTCAGCTATTTTCAGCTTAAATTAACATTTATTCTGAATAAATTTACTCAATTTAAATGTGTAAACATTTATTAGTGTTGATTATGTATTATCACTAAAGTGTTTTGTTTTTAGCTCTCTTTTAAAGTAATCTATTAAGATATTTTTATTCCTGCAGGTATAGTTAAAACTCTACCTTATAATCAGTTGAACCAGAGATATATATGTATTTTCGCATTTATTTCGAATATCATTATATTTCAGCTATTTTGGGTTTATACCTTTAATTTCAGTTAAACTGAGGATATACCTTTAATTTCAGATAAACTGAGTTCAAACCTTTAAATTCAGTTAATTTGAGCATATTCCTTTATTTTCAGCAATATTGAGCCTATACCTTTAAATAAATTATTTTGGGTATATACCTTTATTTTTAAGCTGAAGCAGTTACATACCTTTAGTTACCAGCTGAAGCAGTACCTTTAAATTGATCAGCAATGTTTCAGATGACAAAACTTATTTTTATTTCAGCATTGTGTTTGACAGACACAAACTACTGTTCTATAAATTCATGTTATGTAATAGAAACATGTTATTTTCAAATGCAGTTCTGATTTTATAATGCAAAACAAATTTTGTTCTGTTTTTAATTTTATGGGTACGGCAGTTTTGAGACAGCTATTATGTAGGTTAATAAAATGTCAGGAGCCATTTTTCTCCTAGCAGGGGAGAATGTCACGGGTCGTTTTATTTATTATGTTAATTGTTCATTTTGCCGTGCACTGTTCGTCATTTAGTCGCGGGAAAAGTATTCTTAATGTCCGCGCATGCGTCGATTATCGTTTGTCTCCGTGGCGTCTGTTATCGTCTGCTATTGTTTTGTATCGGATGGGTCCGTAATGTACGCTTAATATGAAATTAGGCAATGCCTATGAACGGGGAAGTCGTTAAAAATTCCTTTCATTCTTTCCGTTTTAAAGGTGTCATTCGTTATTACATGCACCGCTTCCGTTTTCACTCGGAACACTCTACGGTTATCATTTATCCGAAAAGTTGAGATTTGTTCCGTTATCGGAATACCCCGCCTATTATCATTGAGTTACATTGTAAATGGCGGCGCCCGACTAGAACTGACACTGAAAATTTCATTGATAGGTATAGAATTCTATATATTTTTTAATTGTTTTTTATTTGATTTTCTTTTAAATGTACACGTGTAGTCTATAGCCGGGCAAGCCAAAGCCCGGACCCGCTTCGCGGGCCCGGTCTTTGACTTCCCCGTATTAGCGGAAATTCACGGAAACAGCCGAAACAATTCAACTATGTCTGTATCTCGTGCAATTTTGTGAACTGTTTTTGTATGTCCAATCGTTTTGTACGTTGTATGAAAGAGTTTTGAGAGAAAGTTTTGATTGGTTTTAACATTTAACATTAACATTCTTCCAAATTCCCGCGAACTTTCCTTCTCAACTTCACTTCGTCTTTATTCTCTTGCGAGTTAAGATATACTATTCTACTTAGTACATAAATTCTATAAGTTTTTCCATAGAATTTTTGACAGGAAATAACTTATTATTAAGTTATTTACTTTTTGTATTGAGACGCTGTGGTAAGATTATTTTCATTTGATTCATTTACTTGAAATAATTCTTATTTACATCGTTCAATTGTTGTATTGTTGTATTTTATGTATGTTTTAATTAACTTGTATTATAATCATGTATTTATGTTTTTAGGCTTTATCTTCGTATTATATATTAAATTGACGAACCTACGCCAGGAGTTCATTATTAATTATACCCTGTGACGAATTTAAAAACAATTAGTACTTTCAACATGCAAAAAAAGCTATCTGTTTTTTGTAACCTTTTTAACCAAAAACAAATAATGTAAGTTAATGAAATAGAATCGCCTGTTCAAATACAATTGTGCGAATGTTTAGGTAATACCTTAATTAAGTTAAAAACAGTTAGATAAGTTAAGATTAATAATAATTGAACAGGAAAACGGTAATTTTAGTTCAGCAGGATTGTCAATTAGGATCTCAGACATTGTCTTGGTAATGACATAAGATTAACAAATTTATGTTCAATTTTACTGAACATGTATGTCCACCGTGAATATCCTGTAACGCAGGACTGTGCAAATAAGGCAGGAATTGTGACGAAAAGTAACGCAGAATTGTGCAATTTAGTGGCTAAAACGAGCACCGCGATTAGTAAATGGACCAAATTTTTCATTCTACACCAAAATGGAAAACATGTATTAGCGCATACGGTTACTGAAACATTAAACTTTAAACCTCATCAAAAATATCTCCATGCAAATGTTTATTTTTCAAGATCATTCGTGAAAATGAGGACCTGACTAGCGTATTGATAGCGATTTTTAGTTTCGTTGACATCTTTTAACACAATAGCATACATATCACTTAATGACTTTTATTTTTTTTTTATAATCATTTTTAATCTACTCGTGTTATATCACACTTAATTAAGCAGATAAAACGTAATTGGGACCATTTTTACTAGGTAACGCGGATTTCGTGGATGAAGAACTATAACAACGGCGGTTATCTCATTAAAAGTAGCTAAATCTTATTTTACAAGCTTTCTTTTATGGTTATATGACAAATGTCTTAGGTATTTAGAATATGAAAAGATAATGTTTTAAATGTGTTAAATGTACATATTTATTTGACGAAACACAAAAATAACCTTCAAACAGTAATCAGGTTGACTGCAATTTTCACGTAATTTTGTTGTGATTAATGCTTCAGATTTTTTTTTCTCACGAATGATCTATAAAAGTAAACATATTCCTGAAAAAATTGTAATGCTGGTTAAAGTGTAATGTCGTAGCAGCCGTATGCGCTATTCATTTCTTTAAATTTGATTAAGAATAAAATATTTTTGTTTGCTAACTTACTGCGTTATTCGTTTTGGCAAGAGCGTCGCACAGATTCGGCGTTACTTTTACGTTATTGGTACATTCCTGCGTAACTAGATATACACGGTGATGTCTATGTGTTGCTTTTCTTAATGTTTGAAAAGTGCATGCAATATAAAGTCAAACTTGAAAAGCGTCATTGTAAAGATGTTTCGTTATGTTCATCCTGTTATGTAATCATCTAGCCTAGTTCTTTGAGATTCCAGTGAACCAGAGTGTTAACAGCATTGCATGTCATTAGCTCCTTGTAGGCTAATATATAATTAACAACTTCATTTAGTTTTCTCATTAAGCAAAGGCAATTAGTTTATCAAAGCGTCGTAAATAAATCTGAATTAATGCGAATATTTGGTAGTAAATGTTATTTTAGATACACATTAACTGACTATAACGCCGTTTTACATTATATTAATGAATATTCTTTTCAAGACATTTCTGGAGAAGATATCAACATTTAATTAATACATTTATTTCAGGGCTATATATCTCAAGATGAAGCCAATAAAGTGAACAATCTAAACATACTTATAAAAATGTAACATTGCATTGGCATTAGTTGTCATGTTATTATCATTTCTATAAGATAAAAGAGGACATTTTGACATTAAACATGAGATAAAATAACAATAAAGATAAAATGTGTTTGCATTTGTCGATAATGATATTGAAACAAAGAATAAATGTTAATTAAGTTCCTTCCTATACGATGCTTTGGAGCGGATAAAAGCAATATTTCATAGAACATTTTTGAGACAACAACTTTAGCAATTTAACAGGTGCTTGCAACTTGCTATTTCATAACTACAACAAATTATATTAAAGTTTCATTTTCTCTTAAGCTCGACCATTTTGCCACACACATTAAAATCAAGACTAACATCAACAAAAACATATCCAGACAGACAGAACCATTTTGAAGACATCCAAACTAGAACAGGGGACAGGATAGGTAGGCATATGGTAAGGTAATTGATTTATGACAGAAAAGAACAACGTTTGATTTTAAAATGATACTAGTAGTCCTTTTAAATTAAGTTATTTAAAGGAAAATTATGTCTCAGACAAAAATAAATGTTTACTTTTTTAGAGATGGCAAACATCAATTTTATAATGGTTTTAGAGAAATGTTAGATGCTTGTTACCTGAAAAATAGCTATAAATGTGATATTATTTGTCATAAAAGTAGCAAAATGTAAGTATTTTGACTTTCATATTAAATAGATTTATACAACTGCAGATGATAAAAAGTTCTGGAACAAAATAAAATTATTCATTATATAAATGTTAATTCTAAATTACTTTTATCAAATATTTTGTCAACAATATTTTATAGAAATATCCAAATGATAGATTTTTATCGTTGTTATGAATATTTGAAATACTTATGGCAAATATGCCAATTATATACCTATCCACTTTAAAACGATTATAAGAATATAGAACATGTTAAAATTTGAACATATTCAATAAATGAGTTATTGTTGAAATAAAAAATACAATTTTATTCATTACGCATCAAGTACAAAAAATACTTTCTGTAGTATTGTGTTATTAAACAGAGGCCAGAGGCTCGCATAATATGATTTTATTCAACTCGTTCAATAAATTTAGTATTAAACTACACTCATTCAATATCCTCTATATAAATTAAAATTTCGTAAATGTAACCTGACATTAGGTCATTTTCATGATTGCAAGTAAGACTGGAATTGGGATGTTATCATCGAGACCAAAACAAAACTCATCACATGTTGACGAGTGAAATAACAACGATTAAGTATAATCTATAGAGATACTAGAGCAATGGCATTATCACTAATACACTTATAGATATAAATTTTTTAATATGGTTTATCTTAACGTTGTAATGGAATAAATGCTCCAGTGTAAACCCATACCTAAAGAAGATAAGAATTTGACAATTCCATTTGTATAATGGGATATATTAAAATCATTAAGATGTTCATTAAATAACCATTATAAATTCCCAATATAATATGACTAATATCATCCAAATATATGAGAGTGCTTTGACTAGTTCTCTTCTTATCTCTTTTATTCAATAAATATTTTAAACATTTGATTATTTTGATTTCCAAAGCTGCATATAAAAAGGATAACTTTATCCTTATTAATATTATTTAATAAATAAACTTCAATATAATACTCTTCGGTACCAAATCATCAAAAGGTTAAGATAAGTTTTCGGCAAGAATGTACATGATGTTTAAAATGATAATTTGTCATGGGCTAACTGGTTATCAAAATGAGATTTTTGACAAAATTGTCTTATGAGATGTAATAAACACGAAGTTAATTACCTATATCGTCGTTTGGTATTTAATTTTGATTTCAGCTTTGTACAAAATGTTCTTGAACAAAACAGAAAAAAAAGAAAACAGGTGTATCTTGTGTAACAGACTATGGACTATTCGAAAATTAATGTATTTAATTCCATAATGAAATGGAATTCAACAATTGAATGTAATATGATGCTGCTGACTCAAACGTTCATTAGTATACTATCATATGCAATTCATACTTTGAAATACTTATGTCCTGTTAAGAACACTTAATATTATTTAGAAAGTGTCAGGATTTGTGTTGGATTAGTTTATGTTAATTTTTTACTAAAGCTTGCATCTGTACCAAGAGTAAGTTTTAAAACTTGCATGAAGCAATCTCCTGAAATATTCAACTACTTTTGTCATGTCTAGCAAATGATTTCGTGCATAATTTAAATCCACAAGCGTTGTCAGGAATTTCCGAAATATTTTCATTCAGATATACTTTTCAAGATACAAAAATATTGTATCGATAAGACGCAGACAATTAAAGCCCCTTAGAATTGAACAACATTATTTTTAAATATTTAACATAATAAACCTTGTCATATACTTTGTATCTCTTGATCTAAACGCTCGTGCTTATTTCAACATTCCATTTAAAGTATCTCATACAGTTTATTTGCATTCTCTCATTCTCTCTTGTTAACTGAACCATATCTGAAATATTAATGACAATAAATAAATGAAATAAAACTTTGCTTAATAATAAAAGGATATTTAGTAAGCTCTTACAAACTAAAAAGTCTCGTTTTATGCAATATTCGTATACAAATGTTATGTTAAGAAAATCCTGATTGATACCTTTGTGTGTAACGTTGAAACAACTGACGTAGATTGAGGAAGCAGACGACAATATCTTGGTTTAGTATGTATCAGTGTCAGGGGAACATTTTCATCTTCCTTACTTCGACATTTATAGCACAGAGAAAACCAGCATTTCTGACTGAAAATAAGCTGTCAAAAACACCGTCAATAAGACATGCATGAAATTTGTTTTAGAAACATTGAAATGAACACATGCATAAGAATGGCAAACAAACTATGGCATATGTAAACATATAATGTTGAAAGTAAATTTATGTTTGATGGTTCCTCCGATAACATGCTTTAAAGTGTAATAAAATATCATAATAAAAATAAAACCGATCAAGTTATACAGACTATCTGGACATTTTAGACATCTTCAATTATGTTAAAATGTACAACAGTGATAAACTTACACAGTTTTCAGATTGAGGCGCGATGAATTTGAATGCTCCTAAAATCAAAATGTATTCCAAAATGGTAATGAAAATGAATATTGTCTTATATCTGTTTCTTTGAATATGACAATTAAAGATCCAAATTAACTTGAAAATTTAGCATACACTTTTAAATAAACTTGACATGAAAATACGCATAAGAAACAATTTGGAAAAAGGACACCGTTCTATGGTCACTTTAAATAGTATGAGACAGTTGAGTGCATATGCACTTTTCCGGAAAGGAAAGAAAGCCGTAAGCGACAAAGTTAAAAGCATTTAAACTGTTTTGCATATGCGGAACTGATGTATTTAAGAATTAAACGTGATAAGTGAAGAGGAAGTAAATTATAGTAAAGTGTTTAGTCACATTTTGCGCTTCCTCAAAATAGTTTCGCTGTCTGTATAATAAATGAGTTATTTACCTATGTTCTGTACACTGCATTGAATCGCCTGGCAGTTCATTTAAAGGGATAAACCGTTAGATGTGTATGTTTTCCATTTTGTAATTGCCGACTTTCTTGTTTTCTCTCTCAGGTTAAGCCTACTGTTTTTTGTGTGCTTTTTGCGCAGATTAAATTGGCCGACCCACAAAATCGGCTTCCTGAATAACTAACCAGTAACTACCAATTTCTCCGTAAGTGACCTTCTAACCCACATAATTTGTGGGAGAAAGAATTACCATAAGACTAAATTATATCGGTCAATTGTCGCCTTTGTAGTTTTAGAAATTTAAAAATGAAATAAACATTATACGTATATCAAATAAAACTGTTGACCTTATTTAATTTTTCAACAAAGTAAATAGCATTGTAAGAAATATAAAATACTCAAAATAGGGGTTTTATGCAGTGTAAAAGTAAATTTGAACATATTGTTGTTGGCTATATCTACTTGATGAAGTTTTAAAAACATAAGATTACAAAAAATAGCGGTTTACCGATAAGAAGGCTGGTGTAAATACACAACAGCAAACAAATTATGTTAAGAAATAATTCAAATATCTAAAATGAAGTGAACGTATTAAATAAATGCATTTCATAATCGATACCAATTTGATACTTTCGTCAATAAATCATCAAATGTTCTGTTTGAAATATCTAGCGTAGGGTAGTGCAGCAAAACACAGTATTTCGATTATTCCATCTAGTACATTTTTTCAATGATTTCGGACTGACATTGACGCCAGCACTATTGAGTGTTGAAAATAGAGTACCGCTCAAGCCGGTGCTAGGGGGCGTGAGGGATGTTGCACTTATTCATTATCCCTCATGTACAGACCGAGTCTGCAATTATTAAGTAATTTCGTTGTGATTAATGCTTCCGAGGAATCACTTTGTTTCCAGATTTTTACAAAGACCAAACTAAATTATTATCTGGATATTTTAATCCTTAAATCATGTTGAATCATTATTTTATTGTCTGTTGCATGTTTATGCAAACATGGAAATAGTTTTGCTTTGATTTCGCTTTCTTGTTCTATTTCATGTTCAGGAAAGATTCAGAAAGGCAATTACAAAACTTCTAGGTATGTCGGTTATTGTAATAAATAGACAAAGGTTATCTGATTTAGCAATGTAACTAGGCATAAATTTATACCAGTATAACTCTATAATTATATTCGAAGACCTAATTCAAGTGCTTTTCATGTGTGGAAATATAAAATTATAGCAATAAAGAGATTTCTCATTATGAAAAAGTTGTTTTCGTGAATAAATTCATTTCTACTTCATGAGTAAAATCTATCCTTGAATGTTATATTAAATAGAGAAAAACAGAATCCCTATACGACACATTGCAAAGGTTCGGAAGCAGTCACATTTCTTTTTAATTACTCAATAATTACAAGTCGCTTATATATATCTTCTTATATTGTAATAATGTTCAGTAGCAATTAAGTTATATATTATAACTTATCAGGAAGTTTAAAACACATTAAGTATCATTGATTGCCAGAGCATTTTTTTTGTCCAGAAATATTTTGTGCCTGATCTGTTTTCTCTCTGCAGTGATATCTTTATGAAGGCAATATTGAAGTGTGCTACGAAAATACTCTACATAATTAAATAATGAATAATTTATGAAGTTACAGAAAAGAAGAAAAAAGAACAGTTCTTTGTAAGACGGCATTCAACAAATACCAGATATTTAACTTCATGCATAATTTTTGCGAAGTATTTTTGCATATTTAATAAAGAAAATATGAATCCCTAAAGAAACCCAAAGCGGCAAAATTGAAAATGTTGCAGGCTCAGTTTGATTTAGCCTATTCATGGACGATACTGTCAAGTGCAAACTACCGTCCACGCCCTCTAGCACCGGCGTAAGCAGAATTCAACATTTAACATGAACTGGTACAATTTTGAATTTTGAAACATCCGCTGATGTGTTCATATATCGATTATCATGGAACCTTTAAGCTTTGAGCAAAGTGTAAACGATGTAGGCGTTTGTATTTGAAAATTGCAAAACATATTATTGCTAACTGTTTAATAAAAAATGTAATTAAAGCTGAGATTAAATCAAAATAACGTGTTTAAGGATGCAGTTGTTTGTTTTTGAAAATGTTAATACATATTTTTGTTTAACGTTTAATAACAGAAATTTATTAATCTCACCAATAATTGAAAAAAAGTACCGTAACTTTTATATAAAAACATAATTTGTGCCGTACAGGAACTGACTTTCCTTATTTACATTTGGGTAGAATATTAGTTTCATTCCTGCTCTGTCAAATAGAAATACATTATCAAGACGTTGTGTTCAGGACAGGTAGATAATAATTTTGATATACAACTGTAACGTTTTGTACCATAGAAAAGAAATCCACAAAAGGATTTTCAAGTCAAGTTTGTTAACAGCATAAACAATAAGTAATTTTATTAATATGCATTACATATATACTTTGTTCCGAAATAGTTCAAATTAGGACATTAACTTATTAGTTTGCTTCTCACATTGATCAATTCATATCAGTTTTTGAAAATTGTTTAAAACAGTAATGCGAAATTCCTGTATACGAAAACAAGGATTTGCAAAAGCGTGTATCTTTTTGACTAATTTTTTGTTTTAAATTGAATCTCAGAAATATAAAAAAGTTTGAATTGATAATTCAGTCCTATTGGTGGTGAAGTAAATAAAAAAAATAAACACAACAATTCATATGATTTAAGTGGGTTAAATACGTAAGAAAAAATTGAATGCTATGCTTGAAACATCGGTATTTTTTGCATGTATCTATGATAACAAATACCAAAAAGGCAAAGATACGTTCAAAGAACTTATCTTCGACACAAACCAGCAATAACGGCAGGCCACCCAGTAGGGAACCGAACAAACCTACTCACTCATTTTATAGCGTAATAAAATAAGAAATACACACACAATAATCTTATTATAATATGATCAGTTAAATGTATCACACTTATATAAACTCACATCATGTTGGTAAAACAGTGTACTTGTATATAAAAAATCTTTAAGTCAGCCTTTTTTGCAATTTTGCAATAAATATATTTATATTTGAAAAAAAGAAATGTTTTGATCATGTTGAAAATATAGACTCATCATACAATATTGTATTGAATATTGATACGCTTCTCTTCACAGGTCGAGCAATCTACATTTGGTTGTATTTTATCTATTAAATGTCGAGACAAGATAAGGGAAAACAATCATCTTATTTGGAGACAATTTGATTGAATAAATGATAAAGTTAATCATGTGTCGTGTACAACAATTGTATAATGTGACCCGGCAACTACGTATTGTTATTATCATATATTCTTCTAGGATACCGTTTCTGTAGAATCATAATAGTATTTATCCTGTTTCCTAATAGAACTAAATCACATTAAAACAATACTTTAATATAAATGGGCAATTCTGAACTGCAAGTTTTGAAACTTTCTCGCTGATAAAACAGTTGCTTTATTAATCTTGTTTGGGCTATTGGGGTGATATAATTTGCTTGTTTTTCGGATATATTTGCTTCCAAATTACCTTGATATACACAATGTCAACCCCCAGCTATATATTCGTTAAATTGTTTATGTACCCTCATGCTTATTTATAATTATGTATTTGAAAGTATATCCGCATATCCTTTGTTTGCCAAGATTAATTTTCGATCTTGAGTATTGTCTTATAAACGTAATTTTATGTAATTTCAAAATTAAACTATAACTATCTATTGTACACTTTATGAAATAGATAGAAATTTATTATTTTTTACCAGATATTTTTCTGACAAGTACTATTTTTATTAATTATTAAACACCGTGAAAGAAGTATATACAGTATACGTATAAAATGATAAAAAATGAATACTTTTATTAATGTCTTAAAGTTTCAAAAAATATTCACAACTGAAACTTATAACTGACATATTCCCTACATACTAACTGAAACATAATGTTTTACATTCGCAAAAAAGTTCTCATAAAAGTGCATGTTTCCTTTGATTATATTGTCTTTTTAGCTTTTTTCTTTTTGTGTGACGTCAATATTTCTGTAGGAAGCCGGTATTTAGTGTGATAAAGATGGTCGATGGTCGATGACAAAATTGAATAATGAATAAGTAATGCAGCTGAAGAGAAATAATTTAATTTCCTTCTAAAACACAAATGTATTCATTTGTAAAAAATTGTACAGCATTTCATTGGGTTATTATGACAAAAGGAAGTTTTGTGACCATACGCTGCTTTTTAATGGAATGGCACGTCTCACATTGAAGGGTCGATGATAACCCTCAGATGTTTCTAAATACAAAATTGTTAATTTCATGCTAGATGTTGAATATTGCTTAAGTCGGTGCTAAGGGACGGGTTCGGCAGCTAGCAGTTACATGTAATTTCGTCCATGAACAGGATCAATCAAACCGAGACTGCAATTGTTTTCAATGTTGCCGTTTTGGGAGTTCTTTAACGATTCCTTTTTTTCACTACTATATTACAATTCCTAATAACAGGTAGGGAAACTAAATTCACTTGTTGTTTATTTTTTACAGTTAAAACAAAATTAAATTAAATAAATTACCAAGTTGATACACAGAACAAATATTCAAACTTTTCAATTATTGCATATGATTCATGACTCGTTTTGCTGGACTTTATAGCATAAATATAAGATGTTTTCTACTCTTATTCTGCATATGGAATATTCTTACAAGATAAAATATTTACCATAGGCTCTATCAGAAGTCTAGACATATTATCTGCGATAATGATGTGTTACCGGCTTTCGTGATTATATAACTGGGCATTCGAAATCGAACCGCGAATGATTTTAAAACATTATACTCTTAATTAAAATTAATTTCGTAAATAATGAATTTCGAAAATAAATGCTCTTAATTTAATATTATTATCTGATATAGGACAAATGCATGTGCCATTGACATTGGCCAAGGGGACCTGAAATTTATAAAAACAATAGTGCAAATCTGTCCCATGTTACATAACAATCTCTCTATGCATGTAACATTTTCATTATTGACTATTGTTTCTTTAGACCTTTAAGTTAATGTATAAAATTATAAGTACACAGACCTAAAAGAATTACAAGGTAATAAAACACAAACCCAATACAAGCTCAAGTACTATCGATTATTAAATGACTTCATTACATCCATGCTATAATTTTATGATATTTTCTTACCTAAAGACTTAATGTGTTTAAATAAAGGAAATAATTGTGCGATACATTTGAGTATAGACATGCTTTAATCATGATGCTTAACCATCCATAAGGTAAGAAAGTTAAATTGTGGTACATTAAGTTCTTTAATATTTTTATCGTTTATAAACAACATAACATAGCATCCGCTTACAAACAAGTTTGAATAAACAATAGATGTTTTCATTATATGTAACAGAAATATTTAATTAAAAGACAGTTGTACAGCATACATTCTTCGTAGACAGAGAGCCCACAATTCTAATGTTCTCAGAGGCATTTTACGGTCTGATGTAATATTAAATTTTTATAAGTTTTAAAATGAGATTATAAGGCACTTTTATGGCCGATATAATATTAGTCTTTTATATTTGGAGGTCTTTATGAGCCATGTGCTAAAACAGCAATTTAATATGAAAGGAATTATCGTCTATAGATGCTGCCATATTTTGTAATGATAAAGCATAAACAATTTATACAGAAAATACAGAAATAAAAAACGAAACTAACAAACAAGATACAATAGATAAATTCATGCTTTAACAAGCAGGTCTTCTACTTTAGACACAAGCATAGCATTAAGTTCCCTGGTGCGTATTAAACAATTCTATAACGGAATGTTACTGTTAACAGACATGTTAATTAAATTAATACAAGATAACAGACATAATGATCACGGGTATTTATGTGCACCAACATCTTCAATCACCTTCTTCTATACTGCCTAATTGTGTCAAGAAATGCAAATATAAATACTGCTGTAAAATATTGCTTTTGTATTCACATACAAAATATAATGTTTAATAATAATAATAATAATAATAATAATAATAATAATATCTTTATTTAAAGAAGGTTACACATTAAGAACATACAATAACAATCATATATATCTTATTTCCAATGTGGCCTTCTGTTACACATTAAGAACATACAATAACAATCATATATATCTTATTTCCAATGTGGCCTTCTGAAAAAAAAAAAAAAAAAAAAAAAAACAACAACAACAACAGGATATGCATAGGTAGAAAAATGAATGTATAATATGTAATTTTTACAATAATACAACTCATATACTTTCGACAGACACTCAACAATTTGTTTAAACATATACGTATATTGTATCATTCGTTCGTTCGTTCATATATTTATTCATTCATTCATTCACTCATTCATTCACTCATATGAACATCAAGATATGCATTGTATTTTTCTTTAAAACATTTAAGGTTATTAACATTACGAATATTTAAAGGTATATTGTTCCAAATGTTCATGCCATAATAAGAAAATGTGTCTTTAATATAATTTGTTTTAGGTCTTGTCCATAATACAATATCTTTTCGTGACCTAGATCTTAAGTTATATATTTTGTTGTCGGATAAAGTCATCAGTTCTGTCATATAAGTCGGTGCCATGCTATTTAAAGTTTAAAAAACAAGCACCGCCGTGTGGTATTTACATCTGTCAAGGAACGGTAACCAATTAAGAGTTTCGAATAGATTTATTGACGGAGATCTTTGAGGTTGCTGTAAAATGATTTTAGCAATTCGTTTTTGTAACTTACAAACATTATTTATGTAGTTTGTGTTTCCTTTACCCCATATAATACAACAATAGTCCATAATGGGCAATATATATGCATTGTAAAACAATAATTTCATATCAAAGTGCAAAAAATACGATATTTTTTCAATAAGGCAATTTTTCCGTTAAGTTTTTTACAAACATTGTCAATTTGCAAGTGCCATTTTAAGTTGTTATCTATGCAAATACCCAAGACTTTTTGATCAGTTACATTTTCAAGAGCTATTTCATTTATCTTAAGAATTAATTTTCTCATAATATTTACTTTTTGTCTTGTTCCTATTACCATACATTTTGATTTATCTGGATTTAAGGCCATATTATTTATTTTGCACCATTTGTCAATGTTATTTAAATGATCTTGAAGTTTTATTTCTACTTTTGATATATTTTCTCCGGACTCATAAAGAGTAGAATCATCTGCGTATAAATCAATTTTTATATCATTACCTATGAAAGCTATGTCATTTATGTATATTAGAAATGATAAAGGTCCTAATATTGAGCCTTGTGGAACACCGGAAATTATTTTCATTGGCTGAGATTGAAGATTACCTATCTTAACCAGTTGTATTCTGTTAGAAAGATATGACTTAAAAAACTTAACGGCATTTTTAGAAAAATGATAAAGTTTAAGTTTGTGCAAAAGTATTTCATGGTCAACCAAATCAAAGGCTTTCTTTAAGTCTAAGAATACAGTCCCGATAATTTTTCCACTGTCAACATCTTTTAACCAAGTATCTATTAAACTAATGAGTGCAGTATTACATGAATGATTTTTACGAAATCCTGATTGTTTATTATGAATTATGTTCGTTTTTTCAAAGAATGAGTGTATTTGTTTGGCAATATGGCGCTCAAATATTTTGGATATAGTTGACAAAATTAATATCAGTCGATAGGTATTTGCTTCATTCTTATATCCCAATTGAAAAATAGGTATAACTCTAGCTCTTTTTGAATCATCTGGTAAAATATTAGCCTTAATACTTTTACTGGTAGTTGATGCAATTATTTGTGTAATATAATCTTAACATTGTTCGTTGATGGCCCAATTCCATCTAATCCTGTAGATTTTTTAACATTCAGTTTTTCAATAATACGTTTTACTTCAAACGGTGTAATTAATTCAATATTAAATTCATGATATATTAGCTTTTGGTCTAAAGTTTCTTTTAATTTTGAAAAATTTGTATTTGAAAACTTTGTTTTATGTATGACATTCGAGATATTGACAAAATACTTGTTTAATTCATTTATAGTATTTACAGTTCCGTAAATTTCTTTATTACCTGTCACTAGACTGTCTGGCATTGTAATACAACCTTTTTTATTTAGATTTGAAACGTCCTTTAAATTTTTCCATAAAAATGCCGGGTCTCTGTTATTTTTAATAGCATTGTTAAAGAAATCTCTTTTACTTTTTTTAATCATTGATGTTATTTTATTTCTGAGCAATTTGTATTGTTCATGTTTCCCTACTTTATGATAGTAATCGCGTTCATGTATAAGATATTTTATCTCATCAGTAAACCATTCCGGGCGGTGTTCACGTTTGATACGTTTTTCTTTTATTGGTGCATGTTTTTTCAAGATAGTATTTAAAATGGAGTAAAATAAGCTAAGGGATTCATTCGGATTAATTATGTGCTCGACTTATTGAAGATCGGATAAAGCAAGGTCTACCTGAAAATCAATTTCATTGAAGTTTTTAAAACATCTATATTTAATCGAATGATGTTCATTAATCAATCGGGTACATGCTTTCGTTGATCTTGAAATACCTATCGGATAATGATCACTTAATGAGGTATCAGCAACAAACGATTCAATAATATATCTGCTACTGTTTGTATAAACATGATCTATAATTTTTTGGGTACGTTTTGTTTTACTAGTAGGATATGTGATAAGTTGTTTCAAACCATATTTCGTTATCAAATCACCCCATTTTGTATTGTCATATTTTTTATTTTTATTCATTGGATAAAAGTTTATATTGACATCTCCTAGAATATGATATTCTATATTTGATATATCTATTATACTTAGTTGTTTTTCATAATCGTCAATCCAAGATTGGTGTACATTTGGTGGGCGATATATAAAATTTAAAAGAAAAGGTTTGCAATTTGGGTAAATAATTTCCAACCAAACAGATTCTAATTCGTCCGTTTCTATATCGTAACGGCGCCGATATGGCACCTTGTCAGCAATATATATTACAACTCCCCCGCCTTTGTGACAACTTTTACGGTCCTTTCTTTCGTGTGTGAAATTGTTAATATTTAGTTCATCGTCTGTTGTATCATCACCAAGAAATGTCTCAGTAAACCCGAAAATATCTGGCGAATTTAATTTGTTTAATAGATTGTATTTTATTTCGTCTATTTTAGGCATTAAGTGATAAACGTTAAGGTGTGCAATATGTAAACCTCGTTTTTCAAACTTAGAATTGAACAATTTATTATCAGGAAAACTTGACTTACGGAGCGTAACACTACTTAGTACTTTGCAATTATATTAATCATTTCCGTATTTATTGTATGGCACTGATTGTTCAAAAGTAACAATTTGATTACCAGATGCAATAGTGTCTATAAATTTTCTTTCTTTTACTATCAAATCGATAATTTTTCGCGTATTTAAACATATGTGTAAAATATCAATTGTGGAATACAACATAAAATCGTAACATACATTATAAATTAATATATTAGTTTGAAAATCGCTATAAAGATCTTGTTTGAATATAGATTTATAAGTAGTTACCTTACTATAAGTACAACTGTATATTTCAAATTGCTGATTTTCAAAATTTGAGTGCCTGTCGGATATTTCCTAATTCCTATATATTCTAAAGCTATTCTGTCCATAATAATAATTTTCACTTCCGGGTCTTCTGTCGTTCCAAGTCTGTCTCCCCCCATAATGCATCGCGGCGTTTCTCGTCTGCACAGAACAGTCATCCGATATGTGATCACCAGTTATCCCACAATAACAGCAGAATATACCATTTTGTTGAATTCGTCTTTCCCTTCCCGCGGAACTCTGTGATACATGTGCGTTTTCAACATGCCTTTTATGTTTTATTATTTGTACGCACTTATTTATTGTAGCCACTAATGTCCTGGAACCATGCATGTTTAGGTGTATTCCATCGCTGGAGAAATAATGCTCCACCGTATCTCCATTGCCGTATACAAATGCTTGATATGTTTCAATCAAATAAGCCCCAGTTTCCTGACATATCCGACGAATATTCCGATTTAACTGGCTAATATCTACATCCTGTCTGGGACAAACAGTACAAAGAAAAACTCTGCGTTGTTGTTCTTGCAGCTTTACAGTTATTTCCAACAGTTCCTGGTAGGACGTCTCGTGACGTTTGCCGCCACTAACGTCATTTCCGCCTACATGTATTATGACGTTAGAATATGGTCCCATATCCAAATTGTCAAGGCTGTTTGAAATGTCTTTTATTTTCGCTCCACTGCATTTCTTGATATCTATTTTATCATTCAATCCTTTTTGTTGAATCCCCTTTATCACAGAATCACCAATTATAAGAGTCTTTTCTCTCGGTGGTGTTTCTTTCTGCACTGTTGAAGTAATTTCTGACGAACGCCTGTTTTCACCGGACTTCTGTTTTTGTGTATATGCATTTTTCACTGTATCTGTGATTTGTTGCAATTTTCTAGATAATGAATCGTTGTTTTTTTCTATGTTTTGTTTCAATATATTTGTAGCTGTATTAATTTCTTCAAGCTCTGATTTTGATTCATCTTTAATACAAGTCACATGGTTTTTAACACTTTGAATTTCATCTTTGATTTGACCAAATCTCCTTTCTGTGTTGATTATATGATTTTCAAGTGTATCGCGCAAAGAGTTCATACATTCATTGATTGATTCTAGCATGCACAGTACCAAGTCGCCTTTGTCACCATTAGCTCCAATTTCTTTGTCATCATTAAATGTTTCACTAATACTGTCATTTATGTCTAGTTTTGTTTCTTCTGCATTTATGACTGATTTTTCTTTCAAAATTTGTTTACGTTTCACGTTAGATCTAGTATTATTCGTGCCATTCTCATGCTGATTGTTGTTCATATTATATTCTTGTAATAGATTTTTCAGACATAGATTTATTTCTCCTACTGACGTATTTTCTGTACTCAGTTTATTTTCGATACCACAAATAATCTGAGGGAAATCGTATTCCATGAAAATGTGTGACTGTTTTCCATTTATTAAACACGACGACTTTGTATGGTACATGTTAAGTGTGTAAACAGTTGACTTACCGGATGTTACTTTGTATTTTGTTTCGACTGTATTTCCTTTTTTGTCTGTAACAGTAATTATTTGATATTTATATTGATCAGATTCACTAGAGTAGAACTGCTCTGCTGAAAACTTCAAAAGTTCGTATGCTCCCGTATTCAAACAAATCTTCACTCCTCCACCAGTTTGTATTATCTCCAAATCTGTACGATTAGTATCATTCAATTTTTTCTCTATTGATCTTTTTTCATTCAAAATATAGTTTCTTTCTTCTACTTCCGGTTCTTTGCTGAGTTCCTGAATTCTTTTTTTCTTTTACAAGTTCCTTATTTTCCATATTTCAGCCAAAAAATATATATCAATACAGGCACCTAAATGTTATCTTCGTTTTTATCTATTTTTTAACAATTTCTTTTCCTTCAAATTTGAGAAAGTAATTTTAATCAATATTTAATCTCTCTCTCTTTAAGAAGCTTTAATCTCTCTCTCTTTAAGAAGCTCTCTCTTTAAGCTCTCTCTTTAAGAAGATTGTTAACAATCGTATTATCATCGCTTTAGTTTCTGGGAAAAATATTGAAAATAATAATTAGATAATATAAGCTAAATGAAATTGTACACTTTGTCTGATAATATTACTATATTAATCAAATCTATATGTTTACCATCTCGATGTAATGTCAAATCGTAGCTGTTACATATAAGCCATTGCCTTATCAATAAGGTTTATTAGCTCCCTGTTTAAGCATAAGCCGTTAGTGTATTATGTGTTAGATTTTTATTATAGCATAACATTTATCTAAGACTAAATATCAATACATAATGTGTTATTTTCATATTTTACTGCCTTAATAAGTGTAAAATTCATAAATAAAGAAAGACACTTCATTAAAAAGATATTATGAATGAATAATCATATTCATCATAAATATAGTCACGTTATATTTAAGCCATACAAATCACTGTAATTATTATCTAATTTCCTGTGTGTGATATGAAAATTACAAAAGTCAATGACAAGTCACGGATCTAACGTCGCGTGCTTAAATACTTATATAATTGTCTTGTCTCTTTTAATATATATATAATGGCAACCGTGATAGTCGATGAGAGTTTTCTGTCTTGCAAATGGTGATTAATATACGTTTGAATTAATAGAATGTCCAATTCATACCATATAAAGGGGTAAACATAAAGGACACGCACGTTTTGTTTTTCTAAGGGAGCTTGAACCGTATTTTAGGAAATAACACAAATGTTTCACTTTTTAAGTTTCCATGATCATAGCCGTATAAAATTCATGCTGCCGTATTTGCATCATTTTTAATGCGATGACTCTTGTTATGTCAAATCGTAGTATTCTCATAAAGCAGATGTTTGATAATACTTTAACCATATACATGTTTATTTAAATTGTGCCAGCAACCATTTCAATTTCGCAGCGCTGAACGTCGTTTCACGATTCCACTTTGACTTTCCTATATGAATCTAAGACACATACTGCAAACAACGGATTGTAATACTCATATTTGATTAAAGTGTGCAAATGTGAGGCTGCCAGCTGGAAGATATATTAGTTAATTGGTATAATAAAAAAACTCGATTTCAAATTTCTTTTTAATATAAATTTAAGTTAATCTTGTAAACTTCACAGAAAGTATTTGAACTCAAATATAAAAAGCTTTTTATTTTATAATCTCCGTCGATATAATACAATTACAACAAATACTTAAACTCATATTTGAGTAACCAATTTTGAATGCATGTATTTGCATATAGCGATGATTTAAATATTCATAAGCAGGAGATAAAATAGACAAGATAAAGTCCTGCTATCTTTACGGGAACTGATGGCAATCGCAATACTTAATGAGAGTGTTTTTCAATATGCGTTTTATTATTTCTAATTATCGCATTAAACACCATTATAAAATATAACACCATTTTTAACACCAATATTATAACATTTGATTTAGCGCTACATTCTTAGCATTTTGCGATATCGTTTACTTGCATGCGTTATATTTTTACCGTGAAAGATTCTTATTCATAATGTTCCTCCTTTATAACGTTTTAATGATAACAAATCTTATTTAGCATGAACACAATCTTAATGTATGCTTTATATCTTTAAGTACCTTTTTGAAATGAGCCTGATAAATAATCGTCACTGTAGGGCTAGAATATATTTCATTGGGTGGACACTTGGTATATTTTATTAAAAGAAAAGATGAAACGATTTAGAATGCGTTTTATGCAAAGAGCAGTATTATCAAAGGTATTGTGTTTGAAAAGATCTGGTTCCAAAGAATCTTCTCCTTCTTTGATAACCGTTTTCTACAAGGACAATAAAATAATTTCATATGCATTGTTTTATGTGTCTGTTTCTGTAGTGCGTGAGTACGTGTGTTTGCGTGCGTCTGTCTATGTGTGTGTGTCATTTTATTTGCAATTTTATATTTATTGTTTTTCTCTCTTTGGTCCTTTCTATTTTCGTTGTTCCTTGATATTTCTAACCCAAACCGCCGGAAAACTTCAAATACGAACAGTTGTTTCATACATCATCACAGTTAAAGCATATCGTATCTTATCTGTATCACAATGGGCGCTTGAATAATTAAACACATTGTCTAAACTGTCTATCGTGTATATTCTACAGTGAGGCATTACATATTGATCAGACAGATAGGAATGTATTAGAATTCTATAGAGACTCTAAAAGTACCAAGCATGCAAATTGAAGATAAGTCAAACAAATTTACGAGAAAAGATAACAGTTGCTAGTCTTCGACAGTAAGCATTAACAATTTGAAATGCCAATGCGTTAAATCTAAATGAAATAAACAATTGGCATTATCACGAAAACTGACTTTGTAAGCGAACCTGATAGATTTGTTGTATCTGTGATCTGTTTGTTTTTGTATAAGCCTGATTGTGTTAGATACTTGTCTTATAAATGTTCTTTAAGCACTACAACGATAAAATGCGAACATCTGAAGTGTACAACATCTGAAATGTTCATGTAGATACAATATATTTGTAAAAGAGGCATTTGCAGACCTTTGAAAGAATATCCGATTTGATATGTACAGTTTCATATTGTCATCTTGTTGTTTAAACTGTGAGGAATGTTAGTAGAATGTTACAGTATGCCTTTGAAATATGGTCATAAATTAAAAATCGTTGCTTTATTCGCATATGGTATAAAGATCTTTTTGATAAAATCTGTTTTGGACATGAACGAAATGATATGTCATCCTCACCAGTTATTCGATAGTTTAAAACATTCGATTGTATGTTAATAATGATTGACGTTGCATCCCAACAATGCACCGCCTTTTGCAAGGTTTATTATTAGCCAAAAAGAAAACGCCAAAATGAGATTTGGACAACAAAATATGAACAAGACCAATAAGGAAGGCTGGCATTCAATGAATGCAAAGCTCTAGCAATATACATAATCTAAATCAGGCATATATGGGATTGGTTCATCACAAGTTCAAGTTCATCTTCCGTTTTACATCTTTATATCATATTTCCTCTTTTTATAAAGGTATAATTAAAATATTCCTTTACTAAATATATAAAAGACAATAAAGTCGATTATTTTAACTTAATTAAATAATCATTTCCATAATTACAGGGGATATAATATGTTGTAATTTAAGCAAACAAGTAACACAATACCATGATTTTGCTGATGTTAAAGACATGGGATAAACATGTAAGACTAAAGATATTTATGAATTAATGCAAGTTTAACAGAAATCATTTACATATTTCAAACTTACAATTTCATTTAAAACCTTACAATTAAGTGATAAATAGATGTAAGCTTTTCTTCGCATTTGAGGAGATAAGTAGGTAAATAAAAAAATCCCTAAAGAACGCACGAAACGACAAAATTTAAAATGTTGCAGGCTCGGTTTGATTTGGCCTGACATGAACGGCAAAGGAAAGTGCAAGTTACCGTTCATGCCCCCTAAAGTTTCATATCGATTACAGTTAAGTTCGTATTGGCGTCTGTAAATATATACCTGATTCAACTCTTGTTTAATCAAACAGTATGTGTTCAACATTAGTGCTCGCCAATTTTTTAAGCCAATCACCGACGAGGATTTTTCAAATTTTCAGGTTTCAAATCTTAATAGAACAGATTTTATATAAACTGGACGTTTAATATTATAAAACGCAAGTGGGCGGAGCTAAGTTTCGAAGAGCGCTAAAGTGAAATATACGCATGTGCAGAGATCTTGAAGTTTACTCCTACTAATCAATATTTATGCATCATGTTTTTTCCGTACACGCACGTGTATATCGTCACTACGGCATATAATTAAATAAAAGAGGTTCATTGAAATGAAAACAGGCAAAGTAACAGTAAAAAATGTTTTATTACTTACGGAACCAGTATCATTTTATAGATTCCAAATAAAAAGTTCACTTTATTCCAACAAAGTATGTATGTAATATTTCTTACTTTTTATGTAAATATTACAGCCCGTGTCGCTGCAAACCGAACGTAGGGTGTTTTTATGAATTTTACATTTATTTTTGACAATATACTGCCATTTGTCCAAAGATGACATGTATATGAACATAATAAATATGTATGATGCATATATAATCAAGCCACAGGTTCATTTCACCTTGAAAAAATATGTCGAGGTGACGGGCGAGGCAAGACATGTCGACTTTTTGTAGCTTATTGTGAAGTTGCAGTACATGGAAATCGGGCACATGACAATTCAGCACATAAATAAAACATTCTAGTGTTCCGTGGTATACATCTTTTCTACATGCATACCTCCTTTCCTTATTACAATGAAACTTTACTGCATTGTTATCCATCGCTGGTTTGTTTTTTGCAGAGAATGACCTGTGCATGTTCAAAGAGGGTACCGTTTGAGAATATTTCGCAAAGAGGGATATGCATCGTGATATTGTCTGATTTACCTAGACAGAATGCGGGAATAAGCTATGCAAAATACGTAACCCGAAAATGTGTACCGCTACCTCTTCCAAATATGGTTATACACATTAAGGCTATCGTGTGACGTCACGAAGTGTGTTGGGCGGAAAAAAATGGGCGGAGCACTAAGCCGGTTATAGTGCATATTGGATGTTCTTCGTAAATAAGAAAGCTATAGTCGCTTCGCAAGCTCCGACTCTTTTTAGCTTTCTTATTTACGAAGAACACCCAATATGCACTCTAACCTATACTTGGACAACGAGCTAGGTTCACTTACCACTGACAATGACAATTCATAATAATCCTGAGGTATTTTAGATTTTCTCAATATGAGCGCACTTTTGCTCCCCCTTTAAAAGAACCTTCAGTAATTTGTAATTATATTGACAAAAAAGTATTAAAATAAAATAGACCGAACAATCTTACATTCTTGTTAATTCTAATAAAATGTTATATTAACAGAAATGCGAAATGTTCATCAAGATTTTGTCAAAGTAGCTGTACACATTGCAGCTATTTTATTGAAAGTAATATATTAAGTAGTACTAATTTTCCTTGTGAGAACTATCAGGTTTATAGATACTGACTGTTCTACGAATAATGTTAAATATTTGGTCTTAGGTTTGATATTAACAATTTTTCCGATCCTTTATTTATTACTAATGTAGCTACACACTTTAATTAAAGTAATAATTGTCTAAACTTTTTCAAATTTATGCCTGTAGAGATTGTCTCCGATAATATAGAACGGTTATTAAAAGAATCGAATTCTATTTAGCTTAGCACATTATCTCCTAATGGCATGGAAGCAAATGTTTTGTTCAATATTTACCTTTTCAAC
Organism: Ruditapes philippinarum; assembly: GCF_026571515.1. Taxonomy (NCBI): domain Eukaryota; kingdom Metazoa; phylum Mollusca; class Bivalvia; order Venerida; family Veneridae; genus Ruditapes; species Ruditapes philippinarum. Next base: position 29,893 of record NW_026858443.1, on the reverse strand, counting down.
TTTCAAGCACATAATTGTTCCGGTATACATAAAGTTTGCTTGTTCTCACATCAAGGATGTTTAATTACTAATTCAAGGATTTTTTGTATCACATGTGTAAATACATATTCTATGTATTTTGTGTTGTATACTGCTGAATTCATATATCTATGCTTTAATTAAAATATTCAGTTTTTAATTTTCAAATATATTTACGTGATATCATCACATTCCGTTTAGCGTATAATTAAACGAACGTTGCGACAACTGTTGTTTTATAAACGTCATTTTTTCTGAAGAAGAACTTATTACATATGTTGTAATTCTTTTAGCATTTACCTTGTGAATAAGACATATGCTTAAAGTATAAGGCCATCTGACAAATCGTCATTATCATCTTGTTTTATTTAGAAAACTTTTTACCTTTTATTATTTATCTTTCTTTACCAATCATGTTTATTTCAAATGTGAATAAATGTAAATATTTCTTATTTGTGTGGAATCAATGCAAAACAACCAATTACAATATGAGATCAACCATATCATTACCAGATATATATGTATTTCTAGCCAGAACACATTATTACAGTTTCCTTATATGTCTAGACCTCTGTTAGAGCAGAAAATAGATATTGTTGTCTCGGAAGAATGCTATAATAAACAGAATAAAAAGAAATACAGTAAGCATTTTAATATTAGTATGGGTCTTATATACTTGAACATGGTATGTGAGTACGTTGAGTATTTTTATCAGTTTATATGACATTTCAACTAACGTGGTCAAAGCAATAACTATTTTTCAAATTTAGTTTTATTTTGTGTTGCCAAGAATATTTTACTATATCTACACATTTGTTGAATAGTTGCTACAAATGAGTTCATTATGTGTTTAAGGAGGAAATTGAATTATTTCTCTCTACAGTCTCATAATTTATTCATTATTCAATTATGCCTGACATTTTGATAATCAAACTAAAAACTGCTTTCCCAGAGAAATGTTGACATTATCATACAAAAATATCATAATTATAATTTAATGAAAGGAAGCATGGTAACTTTAAAGCTGTCTTGTTAGTGAAAGAAAATTAAAAGTACGTGAGTCTGTAGAGGCATTCTTTTGTTATCTAAACAACTGTAATAAATAAGTTGACTATTCTTAAAAGTGGAGTGCTAAAAATGCTCATCAATAATCATTATAATAATCTACAATGAATCTACATATTTTATTTGCAACAATGTTGTTTCTATTATAACTTTTTTTGGAATGTACGTGTTTTATATTAAAGTGACATTATGCCCATCCAAGGGTATATTGTGAGTGAAAGAGTGAAGATCAAAATAAGTTTTCATTTTGCCATCATTCCTTTAAATTTAATAACTATATTCGCATATTAAACAATAAATAACGCACAGATCAAAACAAAATTTCTGTAAATATCCATTAGAATTTACCTTTAACGCTTATTTTAAAAAAAGTGTGGGGCAGTCTTTTTAAATTTAGGCAGATTTATAATTTTATCCTAAACATTTTTAAATATCAACTGTTGGTCAAACACCATTTTGACAGTCAATCTTTTGAAACATAAAGTCAATTCAGCTCAACTTGACTATGAAAATATGAGCATAATGTCACTTTAATGGTATAGATTCCATTTTCCAACATATGTGTTTCCCTTTTAGATGGAATAAAAGAGTTTTCTGTACGAATATAATATTTTCATCTATAATAACGTATACATTTGAAAAACTTAATAATATTTACCGAGCTATGTTTAATTTTTTGTTTCTTTTGTATGAGTTAAATTCTTCCTGTTTTATTGATACAAAACACGCATTTTCCTAAAATGTGCTATTAATACTGGCTGTGTTGAACTTTCTGACCTTAACAAAATAATGTAACAAATGTAACGACATCTTATCTGTTTTTACCAAGCAACAAGCGTCTACGAAAAATTATTTAAAAGACCGCATTGTTATGTATTTATTCCAAATATCAGATACAGTATAGTAAGTCTTTTCAAATCAATCTCACATGATTATATCATTTTGTATTGATATTACCAATCATGTATTGTTCATCAAATACAATATTAATGTGATTAAATGGACTGTAATCAATACAATTTCTGTTTCTCTACTACTGCAACATTAGTTTATTAATAATTAAAATGGCTTGTAAATTAACTCATTCTACACTTATCCGTACATTGCGTAAATATTCAAAATTTAAATGTAGCTAATCGCTTGATTCAAATATGCAGTAATGTTTACTAAAATTAATCAAATTGTGCATTATCTGGAGTAAGTTGAATTTTGTCTTATGCAGGAAATTGTGTGCAAACGTTGAAGCCTCCTTTTCTGTAACTTCATAAATTATTCATTATTCAATCATGTAGAGTATTTTCGTAAAACACTTCAACATTGTCTTTATAAAGAGACGCTGATATCACTGCAGGAATGAAAATGAATACAAAATGATTTCAATAAACAATTACATTTAGCCCAGAAAACTTCTATTGATAGAACAAGAAATTCCGCAATTTTATAGCTCGTATGCGACAGCAGCGTATTTTAAAGGAATATAACATTAATCCATTGGTACGTAAATCATAACGATCAATCCTTACACTAGTAGAATAAAATCATAAAACTTTATATAGACGACTTATTTATGAGCATGAACATGAAAGGTCAATACAATATTTTTCATTTTTGACATAAATAGAACCTCTTACAACTAAATACATTTTAATTAAATGCCACTTACTCCTATTATCCATGTTTTATGAAATTGAGTTTTTCCGAGTGTTTCCATTGCTTTACCTTTGTCAAGTTTTGTATACTCACAATAAAACAGTTAAATGAGTGACAGCTGCAAATAGTTTTTTCCATTTCAATTTAGTAATAATTTTCTGGTATTTCGAGCAATAAAATGCTGATGTAAGGGTCTGTAAATTGTCATAGTCATTCTTGAACAGACTCGATGAAACCGAGCCTGCATTTGAAGTAACATTTTAGTGTTCATCGCTCACGATTTATCTGGCGTTTTAACAATTGTTTCAGAACCTGCATATGTCTAAGCCAAACATTATTGAATCAGTATTAATGACATTTTTAAAGTTATAATCGACTTAAAATGTTAGTCTTGCAAAATTGCTAGTTTAATTGTTATGCTTATATTTTAAAGTAAATTGGTCTATAATGGAAGGTCTGTCATGACATTACAATGTAAAAATAATTACATGTATGTTGATAGTATTTGATGTCAGACAAAACAACAAACCATAATAAATTTTAAATGGGCGTTGATGACATGTGTTAGAGATATGATCTGATATTACGTATATTTATATAGGAAATAATAAAGTGTTCTAGAAAACAATATTTTTATTCATCATTTAAATGTCATACTAAATCACTAACATTTTATATCGGTCAATAAGTACGTGTTGTAAAAGCGCTAATTACATCCGGAATTTCTAGAAAATAAAAAAAATTATTGTGGGAAAAGATATACTTAACAAATAAAAAATCAAACAATTCGCGCGTAACAGAATAATTATTTAGGAAAAGTTTTCGTTCACCTACAAAGAAATTGGTAACTACTGGTAAGTTATGATGCAGGAAAGCCAGTTAAGATGATCAACCGCCAAGATGTTAATTAAACATTTCATCTGAGTAGGTATCTCTAACAATTATACTTTCGAAATGTTTACTCTTTTGTGTCACGACCTTATTTTGATTGCATGTCAAATGAAAGATTGGCGACTGAAGGATAAAGGTAAAGAATTGGAACATAGCAGTGTTCATATATAATGTTTACTTTGATTTGAAATTCGTCTGGATGCTACAGATAAGCTAAATCTGATAGATAGAAAATGGCTGCGTTAATATTTATCTGCTAGTGAAATATTAGATATGCAAATATTTAGTCTATTTGCATGCTAAAATACAGTTTTAAGTGATATATTTCATAGCTATATAGATAACGACAGAATAGAACAAATTATCACTTTTCGCCATTTATAACAAATTTCATTTTGTAATATCTATGTCGGGAACATAACAGAATCAGGGTTCTATGTTTCATATAGTTCTGAATATTTCAATATGAAGATTCTTCCAATAAATGCAACTCGTACAATTAAAATGGCTTATAAATTTGCTCATTCTACACTTATCCGTAAATTGCGTAAATATACAAAAATAAATGTAATGCAAATCGCTTTATTGAAATATGCAATAATGCTTACTAGAATAAATCAAATTGTGCATAATCTGGAATAAGTTGAAAGTTGAAATTTGTCTTATGTAGGAAATTGTGTGCAAACGTTGAAGCCTCCTTTTTTGTAACTTCATAAAATATTCATTAATCAATTACGTAGAGAATTTTTGTAACACACTTCAACATTGTCTTCACATAGAACGCCGATATCAATGTAGAAATGAAAATGAATACAAAATGATTTCAGTAAACAATTACATTTAGCTTAGAAAAAAACTTCTATTGACAGGACAAGAAATACCGCAATTGTATATGTCGTATGCAACAGCAGCGTATTAAGCATTAAAAGGAATATAAACATTAATCCATTAGTACGTAACGCATAATGATCAATCCTTACAGTAGTAGAATCAAATCATAAAACTTTTTATAAACGACTTATTCATGAGCATGAACATGAAAATTCAATACAAAAATTTTCTTTTTTGACATAAATTGAACCTCTTACAACTAAAAATATTTTAATAAGTTGCCACTAACTCCTACTATCATACATGTATTATGTAATTGATTTTTTTTAGTGTTTCCATTGCTTTACCTTTTTCAAGTTGTGTATACTCACAGTAACACAGTAAAATGATGAGTGACAGCTGCAAATAGTTTTTTCCATTTCAATTTAGTAATTATTTTCTGGTATTATAAATTTTAAATTCGAGGAATTAAATGCTGATGTAAGGGTCTGTAAATTGTCATAGGCATTCTTGAACAGACTCAATGAAACCGAGCCTGCATTTGAAGTAACATTTTAGTGTTCATCACTCACGAGTCATCTGGCGTTTTAACAATTGTTCAGGAACCTGCATATGTCTAAGCAAAACATTATTGAATCAGTATTAATGACATTTTAAAAATGTTAATCTTCCAAAATTGCTAGTTCAATTGTTATGCTTATATTTAAAGTGAATTGGGCTATTATGGAAGGTCTGTAATGACATTTCAATGTATGAATGATAACATGTATGTTGATTGTATTTGATGTCAGACAATACAACAAACCATAATAAACTTTAAATGGACGTTAATGATATGTGTTAGAGATATGATCTGATATTACGTATATTTATACAGGAAATATAAAGTGATCTAGAAAACAATATTTTTATTCATCATTTAAATGTCATACTAAATCACTAAGAACATTATCATCTTTTTTTATTTCAAACAATAGTTTTTTATGATATCGAAAATAATAAGTTTCCTTTGCTTAATCAATATTTTAAATTCTCATGGAACATATGCCCATTGTAGACCAATCCACTATAAAATAACTAGGTTTTTAACAATTTGTGGGTATATCTTATATGTTAAGTAAATAATTTCAAAAACGAGTTGGATTAAAATAAGATTATTACTGCATTTTGATATCAATGAACATGTGTTATAACATTTTATATCTTGAGGTAAGATTGATCAATTAGTAACGTTTGTAATAGCGCTAATTACATCCGGAATTTCTAGAAAATTAAAAACGTTATTGGGGGAAAAGATATTCTTAACAAATAAAAAATCAAACAATTCGCGCGTCACAGAATAATTATTTGGGAAAAGTTTTCGTTCACCTGCGGAGAAATTGGTAACTACTGGTAAGTTATGATGCAGGAAAGCCGGTTAAGATGATTAACCGCCCAGACATAACCAGAAATGTGTTCTTATCAGTGTTAATTAAACATTTCATCTGAGTAGGTATCTCTAACAAAATTACTTTCGAAATGTTTACTCTGTTGTATCACACGACCTTATTTTGATTGCATTTCAAATAAAAGATTGGCGACTTAAGGATAAGAGTAAAGAGTTTGAACCTATCTGTTGTGTATAACTCTGTTATTCATTGGTCAGAATGCATTACTAATAAGCCCCGCCTACTAACCCTATCTTAGCATGCCACGCTCTGTATCAAATCAGTTAATAAACGATAGTTCAGCATTAAAGACGTGTTACTTCTCTATAGAAAACATAACAATCTGGCGACGAGGATAATTGAACATTAAATTTCGGGGATTTTATCTATTAGATATTAATGTTATTATCATAATATGTGTAAAATTCTGGATTTAATTTATTAGTGTTAAAATGGCTGCATTAATTGGACATTTATCTGGATTTGATTGCAATTCAGAATCATGGACATGCTATCAAGAACGTTTAGAGCAGTACTTTTTAGTAAATGAAATAGACGATTAGAAAAAAGTTCCAGCTTTATTAACTTTACTTGGAGAAAAAACTTACGGGTTACTTCGAAATTTGACATCACCGGACAAACCTTCAACACAGTCATATGACGATCTTTGTGAATTATTGAATAAACATCTTAACCCAAAGCCATTGATTATAGCTGAACGATTTAGATTTCACAAACGAAACCAAGCGGCGGGTGAAAGTGTAAATGATTATGTAACTACACTGAGGAAATTGGCAGAACATTGCGATTTCCAAGCCAGCCTAAACGATACGTTACGGGACCGCTTAGTTTGTGGACTTAAAGATGAGCACATACAGCGTAAACTATTGTCGATGGAAGACTTAAGTTAAAGAAGGCTGTTGAAACAGCAGTTGCTATGGAAACAGCAACGAGGGACGCCGCAGAACTTCAGTCGTTGACCGCAAGTGTAAATAAGGTTGAGAAAAGGAAACCTTCGAGAAGAGTTGAACACAGGCCACGGCAAAAACCGGCGACCGCAAACTCGACCGGGAAACAAAACGGAAAATGCATTCACTGTGGTAAAGATAATCATGCATCTTTCAAATGCCGATTTAAGAATGCCATTTGCCATGCATGTAATGCACATGGACACATAAAAAGTATTTGTCTGAAAGCACGTGCACGAGACGTACATGCCATGAACAACAACGACGTTCCTGTGATGAGTATAAATTCCGTGACCAAAGGTTCGAGCAGGAAAATCACCATCACACCAGAGATAGACGACAGACCCTTACAAATGGAAGTCGATACGGGCTCAGCTGTTTCTCTGATGTCAAGAGAAGAGTTCCAGAAGTGTTTTGGAAATGTTACATTGGATAAGCCCACATCAGTGTTAAAGACATATTCTGGTGAAGAAATACAGCAAGCCGGAACAAAACTGGTAAATGTAAGGTACAATGGACAGTCAAAATCGCTGAAACTGTGTATTGTCATGGGCAACGGTCCCGCATTGTTTGGACGGGACTGGATGAATGAAATTGTATTGGACTGGTCACGTATTGTACATGTGAATTCAATTGATGATCACTCAACACAAACACGTATAGCCGATATTATGAAGCGATATGAGTCAGTGTTTTTCCGACGGTATCGGAAAGTTAAAGATATTAAAGCAACGCTATCTGTCAAAGAGAATGCTTCACCGAAATTCGTAAAAGCTAGGCCAGTACCATATTCGTTAAAGCCGAAAATAGAAAAGGAATTAGACATTCTAGAAGAACAGGGCATTATTACGAAAGTGAATACATCAGAATGGGCTACACCTATTGTGCCCGTAGTTAAATCTTCGGGAGGAGTAAGAATTTGTGGAGATTTCAAAGTCACCGTAAATCAAGCTATAAATGTAGATAAATACCACTTCCGAGAATAGAGGACATTTTCGCGAATTTGGCAAATGGAAAGAAATATTCAAAGTTGGATTTACGCCAAGCATATCTTCAATTGGAGTGCGATGACAAAACAAAAGAAATGTTAACGATTAACACTCACAAAGGTCTATATTCTTATAATAGATTGACATATGGAGTATCATCAGCACCTGCAATATGGCAAAGAACAATTGATCAAATTCTTCAAGGAATACCAGGAGTACAGTGCATTCTCGATGATATGGTCATTACAGGAGAAAATGATCAAGCTCACTTAAATAACTTAGAAACAGTAGTGCAACGGTTGTCAAAATATGGTTTAAAAGTGAATAAAGAAAAATGTCAGTTCTTTCAAGAGAGGATTACATATTGTGGTCATGAAATTGATGAAAACGGTCTGTGGAAATGTAATGATAAGGTGGATTCTATTTTAAATACACCACGTCCACAAAATGTCACATCTCTCAGGGCATATCTCGGATTACTAAATTACTATCATAGGTTCTTAAATAACCTAGCCACGGTAATTAAACCGCTTAATCAACTGCTAGAAAAGGGACGTAAGTTTGTTTGGACTAAAGAATGTCAAAACGCGTTTGCGAAGTCAAAAGATTTGATTACGTCAGAACCCGTCCTTACGCATTACGATCCGAAATTACCCGTACGGTAAGCAACGGATGCTTCCCCTGTCGGTATTTCTGCAATATTATCACATGTAATGCCCGATGGCAGTGAGAAAAATATGATGAACAAGATCAACAAGGAAAGGCGGCGTTCAATGAACGCAACCCCCATATGTCCCAGCAACAAGAACTAATGGCAAGGAGCCCAGGCGGACCCCAAACATAAAAAGGACAGGGCAACGACACGTTAATCATTAAATGATAAATAATTTGTAACTGATTAGGAATTCAAAGAAAATAATAATAGGCCCACAAAGGGGAAGGCCCACCAATTGCATTTGCAAGCCGTTCGCTATCAAAGTCTGAAAGAATGTACGCGCAAGTACAAAGGGAAGCTACTGCAATATACTGGGCAGTACACAAATATTATCCGTATCTATATGGTCGAAAATTTACGCTGATAACAGACTGTCAAGCACTGTTGTCTATATTCTCTCCGAGCAAGGGCATCCCTGCCACTTCTGCTGCGAGAATACAACGATACGCGGTCTATTTGTCAGGCTTTGATTATGATATAGAATATAAAAATACTAAGAAACATACTAATGTCGATGGAATGTCACGTTTGCCCGCGCCATCAATATTAGAAAATGAAAGTAATTTTGAGGAAGTATTTTTCAATGAACAATTTGATAAACTTCCTATAACTAGCGCGCAAATCAAGCGTGAAACGCAGCGGGAACCTATCTTATCGCGTGTTTACGAAAATGTAAACAAGGGCTGGAGTCTGAACTTAAATGACCCTGTCCTGAAAGGTTATCACACGCGCCGGAACGAATTAACTATTCAAAGAGGCTGTTTAATGTGGGGAATTAGAGTTGTTATTCCTGAGAAACTCAGAGGTCAAGTTTTAGATCTTCTGCACTGTAGCCACAGTGGAATAGTTAAAATGAAAAATTTAGCGCGAAGTTATGTCTGGTGGCCTGGCATTGACTCAGACATTGAACACATGGTGAGACAATGTCAGGGCTGTCAGATGCAGCAGAAAATGCCAGAAAAAGTTCAACTTCACCCATGGGAAAATGCGCGCTCTAATTTTGAACGCGTTCATGTAGACTTTGTAGGTCTATTTCAAGGTCATATGTTCCTAGTAATAGTTTGTGCTCGAAGCAAATGGGCTGAAATAGAGGATTTGGGAAATTGTACGTCTGCCGAAAAAACAGTCAATGTATTAAGGACCATATTTAGTCGTTATGGTATACCAAAACAATTGGTAAGCGATAATGGTGTACAATTTACAGAGTTATTTGCGCAATTTATGAAAAATAACGGTATTTTTCATATAAGAACCGCAGTTGCTAAACCGTCCACAAATGGTTTAGTGGAACGTTTGAACGGCACTTTTAAGTCAAGAATTCGAGCAATGAAATTTGATAAAGGAGACCTAAATCTTAAGTTGGCAAATTTCTTGTTAACATATCGCAATTCTGTACATCAAAGCACACAAGAAAGTCCTGCAATGATGTTTATGGGCAGAAGTTTGCGAAGCAAGTTAGACTTATTAAAACCGGATATAGACGGTTATGTCGAAAAACAAAGAATGAAACTGGCAACATCGGAATCGCGAAATTTCCGAGAGTTTAAAGAAGGAGACTCAATAATAGCGCGAGACTATAGGCCTACTTCAACCGAAAAAATGGTTATCGGTACAATTTTATCCCGCGAGGGACCTCTCATGTATAAAATTGATATCGGTAACAATCAAGTCTAGAGAAGGCATGTTGACCAGCTACGGAAATCAGAAATGAATAATGAGCTTTCTCGCCGAGAAAGTTCACCGTTAAACATGATCCCGCTTAATTTGTCAGAAATGCCAGTTATGACCGAGAGAAATGACCCTTTGTTAGTTACTGGTAATCCTGAGAAAATGCCATCATTAAATGAAAATAAAAGATCAGATCAAATGTTAATGGAACGAAGATACCCATTGAGAGAACGCAAACCACCTAATCGTTTCTCATACTGAGTTGACTACGTAACTGTATAAACATTCGAGAGCGTACAGACAGTTAATGTGCTATCTAATTAAACATTACACTACTTTGTTGTAAAAATACCACTGAATGAACTCGTGTGAACTGTAATAAAAGTCAAAGGTGAATTACGAACAATAGGTCGATAGTTTGATCTGGTTTACGAATGAATTAATCTCGTATATCTCATGTTGTTAAATTATTCTACCAGTTGTCTCTTTCTTGTTATTTGATTATATTTTTAGTATTAATTATATGATAATGGACTAAAATGTTAAGAAGGGAGAACTGTTGTGTATAACTCTGTTATTCATTGGTCAGAATGCATTACTAATAAGCCCCGCCTACTAACCCTATCTTAGCATGCCACGCTCTGTATCAAATCAGTTAATAAACGATAGTTCAGCATTAAAGACGTGTTACTTCTCTATAGAAAACATAACACTATCATTGTTAATATATAATGTTAACTCTGATTTGCAATTCGTCTGGATGCTACAGATACGCTAAATCTTATAGATAAAGAATGTCTGCGTAAATATTTATCTATTAGCCAAAATGATGTAGACTCGAATTTGTTGAGACTAAGCATGGACGGTACAGGAAAGTGCAAGCTGCCTTGACACGTTTGTATGTTATTCTATAAACAAGAGGGTCATGATGGCCCTAAGATAGCTATTATATGTACCATCATATAAACTGTTCAAACAGAACAATCGTCTATCATTCATCTGTTTCTAGTGGGCTTTTTCAATGCTTAACTTTCCAGTTCATAAAAATAAAACAACCTAATCGAGGCGTTAAGATTGTTACATGATTTGTTTTAAATAAATTGTTTTCAGACAATGACTTTGCATGTTTCACGGTGCTGCAGACGACGTTTACGATCACAAAAGCATTGCGCTTTAACCGTTATTTGGTGTTACATATCACTGTTGTACATCTAAACATAATTGAATATGTCTTGTCAGTCAATAAAGTCTATATCACTTGATTGATTTCATAGGATTTAATACATTTTTAACACTTGACATTTTATTTGAAGATATGATACGTTTTGTCCACCATTTTGAAATTGCAAAATGTTGTTTGTGTTTCTTATATGATATTTTATTTTATGTTTTGATTGTGTCTCCATTTTTGACAACATATTTTGAACGTTCTGAGTGTTTATTTTAGGAATTAAATCACTTCTTTATCTGGTAATAGACAAAATATTAAATGTAATAAAAATGTATATTTACATTTGCACAGAATATTTGAAACAGTGAATTACAGCTTTTTCAAAACGCGTTAATAAACAATGCCTCGCCGGTTGGACAGCTTATTTTTATTCAGACAAACGGGTTTCTAATTCTGTAATAAATGTCCAAGTTCGGGCGATAAAAATGTTCCTATGACACTGATACATAGTAAACACAGATATTGTCGTCTGCTGCTGTGTTATACGTCTGCTTACGTTATGTTTCACATATCTGTGAATCAGGATTATTCTAAAACTTCATTTGTCTGATTCTTCTTTAGGTTTGCCCATAGTCATGCCTATATTTGACTCGAATAGTGTACTCCACATGTACACATATTATAACGTAGTTAATTGAGAACGCTTTCCATTTTTTGTCTAAATTAGACATGAATCTTTCGTTATCTTGTTTTCTCTTTGAGAAAAATATGAAAAATAAGATCAGCAAGGAAAGGTGGCGTTCAATGAACGAAACGCCCACACGATCAAGGAGCCCAGGAGGACCCCAAACAAAAACAGGAGACAAGACACAAGGCAGAGCAAGGGCAGGTTAAATCACTAAAGAAGAAAAATCACTAGAAGAATTAATAAGTTGCTGATAAGGAACTAAAAAAAACAACAATAAATGATTGAATAATAGGCACATAAAGTCAAAGGGCACAAAGGAAGGGGACATGAATAAGACTACACGATGCAGAAAGTAGATAGACAAACAATTTAGTTATTGATTTCCTATGCGTGAATTCATAAGCAAATGCACGTCTAAAAAATGCGTTTCTTACCACTCTAAGAGCGTTCAATACAAATCACTATATTAAAAGAACATTGTAATATATTAGCTTGATATTTTAGAGCTTCCATTCTATGTTAAACAGTTTACTGACTTTTATATCGGTTCTCATAAGAATCAATGTATTTTATCTGTTGCTCCAAATAGGTCATTATTAGTCAATTTTGTAATGACATTAATAAAGCAGCACCCACAGAATATAATTGTAAAGTTAGCATATTGCACTAATAACGGAAATGAAGTAATTACGCAATTACCATGATAAATGCGGATAATAAAATTTGAATCGTTCGTTTTTATTTGCATTCATTATATGATAACATATATTTATTTTATAGTTATCTATTTTCCATATTTGCTGCCTCATCAAGCATAAATGTACTAGGATCATATTGATTGGACGAGGATTATTGAAACAACATTAAAAACAAAAATAAAATGAGATTTCGATAACGCATATGCTTGTTTTACTCAGTTAAGACATGAGTGTTGTTTTTATGTAATATTTCATTGTAACAGCATAATTGTAATTATTCGTACAAAAACAAAGATGTTCAGTCACGTTAACCAACTTGAACAAGTAAATGAAGCACATTTCTTTACGTAATATATTTGATATATGTGATTGTATATGTTGTAATTCTATAGGCATTCAACATTGTGGATCGGGCATATGCTCACAGTATAAATTAAGAAAACATAACGCCATCTGTCAAATATTAAAGGAGACTTATTGTCTTAAAAATCGTCATTATCAATCATTCTTTAACAATTATGTACATGAGTGCTTTAATGTATTTTTTATTTGTGCAGAATCAATGCAAAACAACCAATTACAATGTGAGATCAACCATATCATTACCAGATATATATGTATTTCTAGCCGGAACATATTATTACAGTTTCCTTATATGTCTAGACCTCTGTTAGAGCAGAAAATTGATATTGTTGTCTCGGAAGAATGCTATAATAAACAGAATAAAAAGAAATACAGTAAGCATATTAATATTAGTATGGGTCTTTTCCTACTTTTTAACAAGGGAATACAACGATATACTTGAACATGGTATGTGAGTACGTTAAATATTATTTACCGTTTTGTATGATATATCAACTTACGTGTTCCAATTAAACGAAAAAGCAATGATTATCTTTTAAATTTACTTTCATTTTGTGTTGCCAAGACTATGTTATTCTATCCATACATGTGTTAAATATTTTTCTACAAATGAGTTCATTATGTTTTTTAGAATGAAATCGGATTATTTCTCTCTTCAGACTCGTAACTTATTCATTATTCAATTATGCCTGGCACTTTGATAATCAAACTAAAATCTGCTTTCCCAGAGAAATGTTAACATTATCATACAAAAATATCATAATTATAATTTAATGAAAGGAAGCATGGTAACTTTAAAGTTGTCTTGTTAGGGAAACAAAATTAAAATTCGTGAGTCTGTAGAGAGGAATAAGGCCACATCATGCATTCTTTTGAGAAAAATTGATATCTATACAACTGTAAAAGATAAGTTGCTTGACCATTCTTAATTAATAAAAGTGAAGTGCTAAAGATGCTCATCAATATTTCATTATAATAATCTACAATGAATCAACATATATACAAATATGTTGTTTCTATTATAACTTTTTTTTGGAATGTACATGTTTTATATTAATGGTATAGATTCCCTTTTCCAACATATTTGTTTCCCTTTTAGATGGAATAAAGTTTTCTGTATGAATATAATATTTTTATCTATAATGTATACATTTGAAAAACTTAATACTATTTATCGAGCTATATTTAATTGTTTGTTATTTGTATGAGTTATATTCTACCTATTTTATTGATACAAAGACGTATTTTCCTAAATTTGCTATTAATTCTGGCTTTGTTGAACTCTCTTACCTTAACAAAATACATGTTACAAATGTAACGTCATCCTATATGTTTTTACTAAGCAACAAGAGTCTATGAAAATTCATTTAAACGATCGCATTGTTTTGAATTTATTTCAAATATCAGATACAGTAAATTAAGTCTTTTTCAATTCAATCTCAATCGTTTGTTCGTTTGTTTCATTTTACGCCTTTCCCAACAGTATTTGAGTCATATATGCGGGCAGTTTCCTAACCATCGTTCTTGGAGAGTTACATCAGTACTAGACTACCTTCCACCGTGCTAAACTACCAAAGCATCTCCCGGGGATCGAACCCACGCCAGAGAGGTAACTGGATTAGAAGTCGTCGGCTCTAACCCCTCAACCACGGAGGCGGTATTCAATTCAACCACATGATATCATTCTTATTGATATAATCAAGTATTGTTTATCATACCCTTTGTTGTTACCTGTTCGAAAAATCAGTTAGTTGGATATTACAAAGGAAGATCGGATACAATAAGATGAGTGCCATTAGTTAATGGTGCATAATAACTTGAAATTATCATTTGTGTTCAAATGCCAGCAGTTTTTAAAAATTGATACTCTTTCTACATAAAATATTTACGCATTTTAGATAAACATGGGGATTTGTTAATATATTTGAATATAATAATAACTAATTACAAATTAGCAAACGGAAGACATTTAGAGTTCACCTCTTCCATAGTAAATCAAACAGGAACAAAATCCTTCTGTCGTTACCATTTAATCGAATACTATTGTTTAATAGAGCAGCAAATAAAATATTAATTTGATTAAATAACAGTAAGCAAATCTACAACGGCAAAATTAGTTTATCAATTATTTAAATGGCTTATAAATTTGCTCATTCTAATCTAATCCATAAATTGCGTAAAAATAAAAAAAAATAATTGTAATGCAAAACCATAGCTAATCGCTTAATTCAAATATGCAATAATGCTTACTAAAATAAATCAAATTGTGCATTATCTGGAATAAATTGAATTTTGTCTTATATAGGCAATTGTGTGCAAACGTTGAAGCCTCTTTTACGTAGCGTATTTTCGTAACACACTTCAACATTGCCTTTATAAACAGACGCTGATATCACTGCAGAAATGAAAATGAATACAACATGATTTCAGTAAACAATTACATTTAGCTCAGAAAAAAACTTCTATTGATAGAACAAGAAATATCGCAATAGGTCGTATGCGACAGCAGTGACATAAGCATTTTAAAGGAATATAACATTAATCCATTAGTACGTAACGCATAACGACCAATCCTTACAATAGCAGAATAATTACATACAATTTTATATAAACGACTTATTCATAAGCATGAACATGAAAAGTCAATACAATATTATTCATTTTTGACATAAATAGAACCTCTTAAAACTAAAAACATTTTAATAAAATGCAACTTACTCCTATCATACATGTATTATGTAACTGAGTTTTTCGAGTGTTTCCCTTGCTTTACCTTTTTCAAGTTCTGTATACTCACAGTAACACAGCGACATCTGCAAACAATTTTTTTTGTTTCAATTTAGTAATAATTTTCTGGTATTTTGAATTTTAAATTCGAGCAATAAAATGCTGATGAAAGGGTCTGTAACTTGTCATAGTCATTCTTAAACAGACTCAATGAAACCGAGCCTGCATTTTAAGTAACATTATAGTGTTCATCGCTCACGATTCATCTGGCGTTTTAACAATTGTTCAGGAACCTGCATATGTCTAAGCCAAACATTATTGAATCAGTATTAATGACATTTTTAAAGTTATAATCGGCTTAAAATTTAAGGCTTGCAAAATTGCTAGTTTAATTGTTATGCTTATATTTTAAAGTGAATTGGTCTATTTTGGAAGGTTTGTAATGACATTTCAATGTATAAATAATTACATGTATGTTGATAGTATTTGTTGTCATACAAAACATAACAAACCATGACAAATTATAAATGGGCGCTGTTAACAAGTGTTAGATATATGATCCGATAGTACGTATATTTATATAGGAAATAATAAAGTGTTTAAGAACATAATATTTTTATTCATCATATAAATGTCATACTAAATCACTAAGAACTTTATCATCTTCTTTTTTTTATTTCAAACAATATTTTATACTGATATCGATATTGATACATTTCTTTTGTTTAATAAATATTTTAAATACTCATAGAAAATATGCCCATTGTAGACCAATCCACTATACCATTATTTGTATTATCTTAAACGAAAGTAAGGTTTTTAACAATGTGTTGGTATATCTTATATGTTAAGTAAATAATTTCAGAAACGAGCTGGATAAACATTATAACTGCATTTTGATATCTTTGAATATGTGTTATAATATTTTATATCTTGAGGTGAGATGGATCAATTAGTACGTTTGGAATAGCGCTAATTACATCCGGAATTTCTAGGAAATTAAAAATTTTATTGGGGGGAAGGATATATTGTAAGTTATTATAACAAATAAAATAATCAAAGAATTCGCGCGTCACAGAATAATTTTTCGTTCACCTGCAGATAAATTGGTAACTACTGGTAAGTTTTGATGCAGGAAAGTCGGTTAAGATGATAAACCGCCTAGATATAACCATGTGTTCTTATCAGTGTTCATTAAACATTTCATCAGAGTAGGTATCTGTAACAATTATACTTTCGAAATGTTTATTCTTTTGTGTCACGACCTTATTTTGATTGCATGCGAAATAAAAGATTGGCGACTTAAGGATAAGGGTAAAGAATGGAACCTAGCATTATTGATATATAATGTTAACTCCGATTTGCAATTCGTCTGGATGCTACAGATACGCTTAATCTGAGAGATAAAGCGTGACTACGTAAATATTTATCTGTTTGAGAAATATCAGATATAAAAATGATTATTCTATTTGCATGCTAAAATACAGTTTTAAGTGATATATTTCATAGCTATATAGATAACGACAGAATATAACAAATTATCACTTTTCGCCATTTATAACAAATTTCATTTTATAATATTTATGTCGGGAACATAACAGAATCAGGCTTCTTTGTTTCAAATTGTTCTGCATATTTCAATATGAAGATGACAAACAAGTTTAATTAATGAAAAGTAGTGATCTAGTTTAATATTAAAGCTTATACATTCTTATGAATATTCTATTTATGTTTATGATGGTCTAAATTTTTTTTATATAATGCTGGGAATTATAATTGATTATCTGTGTCAGAGGGTAAAGAAATATGCTCGCTTTATTTATCGTCTAGACGAGAACAAATACAATAAATAAACAAATGACGGTAACTTCAAACTTGTTAGATATGTACTCTGTTGGGCTTTTATACAAGTTTTAAAAGCTAATTAAAGGCTGTTAAAGCTACTTATGAACAAGTGTTTGGTTCTTCCAATAAATGCAACTACTGTAGGTTATTGAAAAACACACATTTGTGAAGCCATGCAGTGGAATGTATAGCAGTAATACAAAAGTGCATATCTTATCCTTGCAAATCGTTCAGTATTATTGATAGGTTTGTTGTATTTTTAGTTCAGTAGAATATAATCGTGTTCTTGTTCACTGTTCACTGGTTTTGCAAATTGTTCCTTTTTTTTAAAAAAAATACTTTGGCGGCTGTCTGTGATAGGCATGGTTCATAATCATCACCTATCAAATTTCCAATTTGTCAGTTAAATAAAATTGCTATTGGTTTAACCTATCACGAAACAATAGAAATGCTTTATTGTGTCCACGTTGATGAATAAGCGTAAACAGAATACTGATCATTGTTTATTTCTTATCGACCAATAAATAAGTGTCAATATTGTCTCATCTGGCAAAGAGAAACAAACTCTATATTTTGTTGTGCAGATATTACATGAGTGGTAAGGACACCTGTCATGAATTTGATTTATGTTTATTGTTAGTCTACTATCTTTCGACTAAAATACCGCATATCAATTCAAATCAACATAAATATTTTTGCAGGCTGAAGTGTTTCTGCGTTATTTATTAACTTTTCATAGGAGGAAGGACAATTGATGATATATATTGAAACACCTCTAAGCCTGCACTATTGTTTTTATATCATATGATACACGTAGGACTTTAGGACAAAATCAAATTGAAGGAACTAAAATTACCACAAACATGCACATACAAAAATTAATGTTCACAGGGTGTTTTAATTTGTTTAACTTCGTTATACCAAAACACATTATAACATTATATAAACTGTTAAAACAGAACACTACTTTATCATTCAGCTGTTGTCAATGCTTAAGTTTCCAATTCATAAAAACAACCTAATCGAGGTATTTACGGAGTTTGCAACATGATTTGTTGTGAAGAAATTGTTTTTAGTCAATGACTCTGCATGTTTCGCGTTGCTGCAGACGTCGTTTACATGGTTTACGATCACAAAAGCATTGCGCTTTAACAGTTATTTGGTGTTACATATCACTGATGTACATCTAAACATAATTGAATATGTCTTGTCAGTCAATAAAGTCTATATAACTTGATTGATTTAAGAGGATTTAATACAATTTAACACATTACATATTATTTGAAGATATCATACTTTTTGCCCTACAATTTGAAATAGCAAAATGTTGTTTGTCACTCTTATATAATTTTGGATTTTAAGGTTTGATTTTGTCTCCATTATTTGACAAGATATTTTGAACGTTCTGAATTGTTTATTTTAGGAATTAAATCACTTCTATATCTAGCAATAGAGAAAATATTAAATGTAATAAAAATGTATATTTACATTTGCACAGAATATCTGAAACAGTAAATTACAGCGTTTTCAAAACGCGTAGAAAAACAATGCCTCGCCGTTTGGACAGCTTAATTTTATTCAGACAAACGGGTTTCCAATTCTGTTATAAATGTGCAGGTTCGGAAAATGAAAATGTCCTATGATACTGATACATAGTAAACACAGATGTTGTCGTCTACTGCTGTGTTATACGTCTGCTGACGTAATGTTTCACATATCTGTGAATCAGGATTGTGCTAAAACTTCATTTGTCTGATTATTCTTTAGTTTTGCCCATAGTCATGCCTATATTTGACTCGACTAGTGTACACGAATT
Organism: Ruditapes philippinarum; assembly: GCF_026571515.1. Classification (NCBI taxonomy): domain Eukaryota; kingdom Metazoa; phylum Mollusca; class Bivalvia; order Venerida; family Veneridae; genus Ruditapes; species Ruditapes philippinarum. The sequence goes on along the minus strand of NW_026858443.1, from coordinate 10,363 downwards.
CTTTTGTCTGAGAGAAATATGCTGTTATTCATGGAATGGCACGAATTGTTACATTGAATGTTCAAAACCTGGCTCTCTCCCTAAAAGTAATATCTCTCATACCCGGGATGTATTTTGAGATATTTTGTGAAAGTCAATTTACGATACCCTTATAAATAACTTGTATAACGTACCTATATTGTTTTAATGACGTGACACTCTACATGTACACATATTAGTACGTAATTAATTGAAAACGCTTTACTTTTTGTCTAATTTCTTTAACTTGTTTTCTCTTTCGAGAAATAAGACAACACGATGTAGAAAGTATCAACAAAGTATTTCGTTATTGCTTTCCGTTGTATGAATTTATAAGCCAATGTTTGTCTAAATAATCCATTATTTACCACTTTAATGTTGTTCAATACAAATTACAATATAATAAGTATAACGTAATATATTAGCTTAATATTGTAGAGCTTCCATTTTCCGTTTTTATATTTAATATAATAATCAATACTATGATTTCTAAATAATGTTATTCCGGAATGATACACTATCTACTAGTAGTAAAAACAGTTGACTGACTTTTATATAGGGTCTTACAAGAATCAATCTATTTTATTTGTTGCTCCAAAGAAAGTATTGTAAATCAATTTTGTCATGACATTATTAAAGCGGATTATAAAATTTGTATCGTTCGATTTTTATTTGCATTCATAATATAAAAGCAGATACATAATATATATTTATAGCAATCTTTTTTCCATATTTGCTACCTCATCAAGCATAAATGTATCAGGATAAGATTGATTTTGCAAAAAAAAATAAAATGAGATATCTTATTGAAAGAGCATAATTATAATTGTTTGTACTAAAAAATATTAAGTCACTTTAACCAATTGGGACAAGTAAGTGTAGTATACATTTCTTTACGCATTATATGTGCTGCAACATGACATAAGCGTTTGTAATTGAAATCTCACATATAGATATAATGTTCAGTAATGAATATTTAGTTCATTTTAGTATATATGTTTGTATTACATAGAGTATATCGATATGATTAATTTGTAATATTATGTTATATCAGAACTGTCGATGTGCTTCTTTTCATGATGCCATCATTAACTTGATTGATATCTCGGCAGTAATTTTGCATATTTGATTGTTCTTAACGCATAAAACATTTGAGTGCAAGGCTATGTATGAAATAGGAATTGTGGTGTTTTCCAAGAAAGTGGAAAGCATTTCTTTGTATATTACTAAATCACATATCTATTGACATATAAACATGTTAGATTCTTTTGCGCAAAGATCAATTTACAATAAATAATTTTAGAACATTTCTTAACATAGCTCACAAGAAAAAAAAACTTGGTTGTAAATATTGTGCTAATAAATGACTTGATGATGAAATCCGACAGTTGAAGAACCTACAGTAGAGCGCAGAATATGTGCTAATAGTGTCTTTTTTATTTGATTTGCATCCAATTAGGTATAATGAAATAAAAGTTGAAATATTAAATTACTTCCTAAATTATCTTAACTATTTTAACAAACTAAATTAATTACGCCCTGCACAAAGTGGACGGCTATAGTTTTTATTCTAACAAAACTTAAGAAGATAGTATTCTACGTAAATGTTATCTACTGATAAAATATTTTATCATGGATGTTAATTATGAATAGGTCTCTAGAATGTAGATTCCAAATAAAGCAAATCATCCATGCATCAATCTCGTAATATAATTGATTCTCAAAATACAAGGAATGACTTACATATGGTTTTATTTAACAACAACAACAACAACAACAAAAACAACATATATTTTTACTATTTGTCTATTCTGCTAACACGCCACTCAAGAATATGTACAAGAGATATCAAAACAATTTAGTATTTATTAAACAGTATTGCTATTAAACTTCAGTCTAATTTGCATCATCCATATGCATTTATACTGACCGAGAGCATATCAAAATCTATAACTTTCTATTGATTTATTGTTGACGCTAGCTGTCAGCACATTCATTTGTTATAACGTACCCTTTATAAACAATAAGCGTATTTGTCAATTATGAAAGGTGTGTAATGCGATATACAGAATTATGTTGACAGTATATATTATTACACCTCACTTTTTTCGTAATGTTAATTTCCCATAGGCCTCTGGGAGTTATTCTTACTGTTAATGCAAGTGTACCACGTGATTAAGAATTTTGTACTGTTACATAGGTAACAGTATTTCTAACAGTATAAGATCTGGTCACGTGGTCTATTTTCTAAATAAAATGATATAAAATGGCCGCCATTTTTCCCTCCATTCATTCTTATTTTCTAAATTTATTACGATATTGCATCACCAAAGTAACTATGACTCTCATAAAATTTAGTTCTTTGCACCCTAGAGTTCTTTTCGCGTATAAAATATCTTGTTGTTGAATAGTCAAAAAGAAAACATCCGTTTTCAACGGAAGTACTTGTAATGTGAATAATTGTGTGTCAAACATGGAACATGCAGACGATTTAAGCATGCAACAAAGAATTATTAAACAATTATTAACCAGTGAAACGTTACAGATATGGTGGACAAACATAGGATATCATCATTATTTTGTAAATGCACTTTGTCAAAAACCATGCGAAGAGAGTATTCTGGATAAAAAATGATCAGATTTCACAGATAACAGTATAAATGGGTTAGTGTTTTGTTATATAAATAAAACACAGCTTATTGTATATTTATGATTTGTAAATATCATCGCTTGCTTACAGAATAAAAGAAAAAGAAAACTTCTCTAGTAGGCCTATTGTTACTCTTGGTTTATTTTTGTTACAGTTAGGTTTGGTTGATAATTTCATATTATCACAGTATTTGTTCGAGGTAATAAAATAAATAACACATTGGTTTGTGGTAACTGTATTTTCCTCGGGATGATATTTTTACTGTTACCCACAAACCCATGTGTTATTAATATAATGTAAGAAATCTATGAAAATAACTTTAATGTAACAACAAAGAAACAAACAAAGAAAAGCAAAGATACAAACCAAAACACACACAAACCAAATAAAAAAACTTTAAAAAAACTAGAGATATTTAATTATTTTCATAAATTATCACAAACTAGTATTTAGTATATAATAAAACATTACATGATGGTCCTTGGACATGTTTTCAAATATGTAGACTAATCATCGAATATTGTATTAAATATTGATATGAATCCTTTCACAGGTCAAACAATCTACATTTTGCTAGCATTTATCTATCAAGTGTCCAGACAATGTAAAAGAAAACAATCAAATTATTTGAAGACAAGTCGATTGAATAATAGATAAAATTCACCACGTGTCGTGTACAATTATTATATAATGTGACTTGGTAAAGGTTGTTATTGTTATAATATATTCTTGTACAACAATACTGCAGAATCATTATTATAGTATTTCCCCATAAAAGTATTTAGGTACATCAAAACTATACATAGAACTTTGCGAAAAAAGATTAGGAACTGCGAGAATTGAACCCTTTCTGCCAGCGGATAAAATTTTCAAAACTCATGATCGCGGCGGTGTTGTTGCGTTTTAATATATTTAGTATGTCTTTCGGGGATAATTTGTCAAAAGTCATGTGTGATACATACGATGTCCAGTCGCATATTTGTTAAATTGAAATTTTGCCACATTCATATTTTGAAGGATATTCACTTATCCTTTTCTTATCAACGTTTAGCTTGTCTTTATTATAACATATCATGATTTTGATTCAATTTCTAAAATGTACTCTTTTCATTAAATAACCAAAACCACTGAGTGGCAGAGAGGGGATGGGATTTACACGTTTAGGTAGTTACACATTATATTTTTTTATATTAACTGTTTATGTACATTGTTTTAATTTGTAATGAATGTGTTGTCCAAAACTTACAGGCTTGTTTTAAATTGAACTTTTATCTTAGGAAATGCCCGACATGGACACATGAACTCATTTCTGGTGATGTACATATTTGCACATGTTTGAAAGTGCTTTTTTCTCTCAATATTAATCCATATAAATTTGTCTGTTGACATATTGTCCGACTTTTAGCTGCACGTGCCACTTTGTCATGTACATATACATGTATATTTAATGTATGTATCTTCTCCTTGTGACAACAAAAGTAGTTAAAAGCTTTATTGTTGGATATTAAGTCACATCATCACATAATAGGTATTTTTGTGACTCAAACCTCAAATGCATTGGTAGAATTCGAAAGCTAGCTGGATCTTTTCTTTGAATGGAAGTATCTCAGACAGGAAACCAACCGACAACGATAAGGGCAAGTGATTTGAAGCCATTCTGTTAAGCAGGCCCGGTGGTGAAACATAATTCATTTATATATCTTTATAGATGAAAGAAGATGAAGTGTAAACACCATGTCGTAACACAGACAAATCATTCAAAATTGTCATTTATTTTATATAATTCTATAAAACATTAACACTTCTGGCTTGTTAAAAAAGAAATATTTCTAGAAATAATAATATAAATATGACAGGAAGCATACACTTCAACATCATAATACTGTCTCTGATTGTATATTCTTCATACCAAAACATTCGTACCAGATAAAATATTTATTTTCTGCTCTTTCAGAAGTCTAGACACATTATGAATCTGTGATAATGATCTGTTACCAGGTTTCGTGATTATATAACTGCGCATATGAAATCGAACCGTGCATACACTCTTAATCGAAATATATTTCCTGAACTTTCAATGATCAATACAAACATTTTCTTATCTAACCTTGAACATATTCATATGACATTTTCCTTAGCCAAATTTGGGCTTGAGAATTTCAATCAAATAGAGAAAAACAGAAACACTTGCCTCATAATACTGAACATTTGTGCCAACTTATATAAAAAATCCTCTTTGCAGTTGTTTCACTATCACAGTAAAAGCTTGTTCTCTGACTTGTTCTATAAAGGACTTTACCCTTTGCTTTGCATATGTCACTTTTCGTCTCTTGATGGTGAACATTTGTGTCAAGTAACAAGTTTTTGCAGATGTCGATCCCTAAATGCATGGAGAAGATATACCAAAGACAAATTCTTTACATTTTATCATCTTGAGATCTTTACCTTGCACATATTGACCGTTATAATGCTATGTTGAGTTTAAATAGTCTTCAATTTTTCTTGTGGTATAATATCTCAATTCAAGACTACCAAATTGCCTATACACATTTTCATATCTGATATCTAACTTGACCTTGACCCTTGCCACAAGAATCTGAGTTTTACCGAGATACCTGGTTGTTATGTGCGACACTACGTCTAACTTTGATAAAGCCTTGTGCCCAGTTATATAACGATTTTGCACTTATTCATTATGTTTCATATACAGACTCTATTACATCAGGTTGATGCTTCTGAGGGATCACCCTTCTTCCAGATTTTATATGTAAATCCTAAATTGCATCTAGCAGTTTTGCCTTTTGGTCTCCGACAAGCGTTATATTTTAATCTGTGTGAAATTGACAAACATATCTGGTTCAGTGTTTTTTGTTTCTTTGCACATGTGATTTAAAAACTCATTATGTCAAAGGTCTGTTACCTATCCTCGATAAATGTGCCGAGTGACAAAGTTTTATTGATTTAGTGCGAGACACTCGAGAAATGTTTAACGGTAACACCTTTTCCAAAGTTATTTACATTAACTATTACAAATTAATGGCCAAACTCTGAAAATTACATCATATATTTAGGTTGTCTGTCGGTTCATTTCATTTAAGTGGCGACATGACATGGTTAACGCTTCGGACTAGTAATCTAATGATTGCAAACCTCAGGGGTTCTAACCCTGACAGGGGCATGTTGTTGTTTCCTTGAACATGAACATTAAAGTCATTGCTCAGTACTATTTGGATCTAGGAACGGATTCGAAAGTGTGTTTATCAGCTAATAGCTTCCTACTTAATGGAACTCAAATAAATTCTGTATAAAAATATGTTTGTAACTATTTTCTAATTAAAGAAGAATTATTGTGCACTACTCCTGTCTGTGCCATGGATATAACTTATTTTGTAGAAAGTGTTATTCAAATTTTCTTAAGCTTATTCAAACAAGTGTCAGATAGGTATATTGGACCGGATCCTATAAATGTTTGACTTCAACAGAACTATAAATTCCGATTGAACTATAAGTATCAAGGGAGATCTTCCGGCGTCCGTCGTCATGCTGGAAAAAGCTACACTGTCACAAAGTGAAAGTACGTTTGTAAAATATTGCATTATATTTTCACGCCGAACCTCATTTTTACTCTATATTCATTGTTGTGAGATTGCATCATCTTTTGTTCAATTTAGAGTTTTCGGGTGAAATTATTATTTAGAGTATTTTTATGGTTTGCATAAATTTCCATGTATCAATTTAAACATATTGCCGTTTATTTCACAAAAATCCTTTCAGTAATAAGAAAGTTACATTTTTGTTTTATGAACCAGATATATGTATTATCACTGTTGTACAGCGTCCACCGGATATAGCCCCTAAAAACACCGAAAACGAAAGTAGAAAGCTTCACACCGAGTACACCTAAGGTAATGTTTGAACTTATTTCTTCATCATAACTTCATCGATTTTCCCAAACTAAACAATTTTGTGAAGCTAAATGGTTCTTGTTTAAGAGCAATATTTGCTGTTTTCTGCAAATTGAATACTTTGTGTTAACTTGGCGATAAAGTGTATGGTATTTGTTGATATGTGCGAACAATGTTGATATTTACCACTAAATCAAGCCCAAAACGCATTTGCTGTATCAAAATTCGCCATTTAACACAAACTATAGTCCTCCCTCTACTTAGATTTGAGTTTACACCCTTCAACTCGAGCTGCTTTTAACAAAATTTGCAAAAAACGGCCTTGCCTTGTGTACAGAGTCTAGCAAAGAAAACAAATTTAAGTGAACGGGGTGTAGTAGTTTAATGTACAGGGTTTAGTAGATGTGTACGGTGTCTAGCAGTCAAATATTTTTAAAGTATAGTCTTTTATATTATTTTTAATTGGAAATAATCTCATTTCAGACTAAACATGGGTAGATTAGAGGACGACACAGAGGTATTTGGTAAATAATGTAACTTTTTAGTGTGTTTGGGCAGTATAGCTGCGTTTAATTTTTATTGTCATGCCATCAGCTGAATAGTGTCTGTCGGTATTTTTAGACATGTTGAGGAGTCTTCTGACAAACTCGCTGAATGGAAATGGTCCAAATGGGGATTTATATATATACATGTATAACTAGCCTACACATAAGACATGAGGTTGATAATTGACCAGACAATTAAAAGATTATGCACGAGTGTCATTTTCTACAAAACGGCATTAGCACTGTCTTCTATAAAACAGTTTTAGCCGCCTTATATAAGCTATTAATCGACTCAAAAGATACCGGTAATAATATGCCGAATAGACTCTTTAAATGTTTCATATCACTCTGCACACTCTGAACATTGGTATGGCATTGTTGAACTGAAAACATAAAATACCATTATTATCATCATCGTCATCATCATCATTGAATAGTCATCATTATCAATCTAATTTTTAGAAAAAGCAGCAACATAAGCGGCAGCATTGTATTTATTAAACAATATCGAAATCACAAGTGAGGTCACCTGAGTTTGACTGCAAAAAGATATGAAAGACTTTATAGCCACAATGATTAACCTAACTAATCAAGGCGGATATTTTACCAAAGCTCATTAACATATGTTTGTTTTTCAATGAAGTCTTAAGACCAGTGAAATAATAGCCCACTATAACAAGATAACCCAAACATTGTTTGAAATTGTTTAAGACAAATTTTAGAATTTGCTGTACATAATGTTCTACCACTATGGAATAAAATTGTGGTCTTTCGAGTTTTACGATTTCCCTCTTAACTTTTAGTCACGAATAAAAAGTGGTATAGCAGGACGGAAACTGTTTACTGCAATTAATATACATGTTGTGTAACATGTTTACAATTTAAACATTTTCATCTTTTATAAAATTAATATCATTCACTTCACAATCCCTGCTCCCGACATTAATCGTTATTTCTTCATCAGCGTACGTGTATATGCTCTGGTACTGAATTTATTTTGCAGAAAGTTACATTCGTTTTCCTACTACACCCCGTACAATCGCTAACAGATTTCCATCTACACCCCGTACACATCCGTACTAGACTCTGTACACAAGGCAAGGTCGTTTTTCGCAAATTTTATTGAAAGCAGCCCAAGTTGAAGGGTGAAAACTCAAATATAAGTAGAGGGATGGATATAGTTTGTATTAACGGCGGAATTCGATACAGCAAATGCGTTTTGGGCTGGTTTTAGTGGTAAATATCAACATCGTTCGCAAATGTCAACAAATATGCTACAATTCATCACCAATTTAACAAAAAGTATTCAATTTGCAGACAAAACAAATATTGCGCTAAAACAAGAACCATTTAGCTTCACAAAATTGTTTAGTTTGGAAAAATCAATGAAGTTATGATGAAGAAATAAGTTAAAACATTATATTTGGTGTACTCAGTGTGAAGCTTTCTACTTTCGTTTTCGTTGCTTTTAGGGGCTATATCCGGTGGACGCTGTACAACAGTGATTATGTCTGTATTTGAAGGACGGGCCTTTATTTGACTTAACTATTTTTCCCGCCGTCCCAGCTTTATTTCGTGCAAATCGATTTTTCATGTTTTGCACGATCCGTTTTCCCGCTCAGTACTCAGTAGTTTGCTATATATTGACTAAATTTTAAGTGACATATTGCAATGCACTGGACGTTATACAGGTCACTATGACGGTGACAGACAAATTATATTTGTCATAAAATTACAGCTTGTACAAGCTTCTTATTTGAGGACACACCCGAAGATGACACGGGCCCTCCACACGTATGTCCATGGCTAAAGGGTGACGCATGCCCTTGTTCAGGATCCTATCAACTGTGCCAGCACTGTAGGAAGTACAGTTACGCTTGATAAGATTTTATACAAGACGCCCGCCATTGTGACGAATTTTGTTCAACAACGCCACCACTTTATTGAAGCATCATGACAGAAACTTTACGGGAGAAATAGACTGAGATACGTTGATAGTGTTTGTTTACGCAGTGACTCTTCATCTATAATCATTTTTCATTTATAAATATTCATTTCCTGTAAATAAATTTGTATATATTTTCTGTTCTGAGTTGTTGGTTGTTTTAGATAGCAATTGTGGTCGGCCTGGTATCCCATCTTAGTCCCTATTGTGACATTTTGGTGACCTCGACGTGATTGGATACCGGTTGACTATAGTTGTTATTTGAAACAAACCACACTCATTTTACTGCAGCTAGGTTATATAGCTAACACTAGAAACTTTGGTTTTTATTTTAAGTAAAAAGTTTTATTTACATTTAAAAGTTAAATTTAGTTTACTTAAAGGTAGTTAAATTTTGTATCACTTTTAATTATTTTTTTTTATATTTAGTGTGATTATAATTTCTTAACATTTTCAGATTGATACCGTGACAAATGAAACGGACTTGTGTGTGTGACAGCTATCCAGCTGAGAGGTTATAACAGCCACACAGACCCGACAGTGGACGTTTGGACGTTTAGGGTGAGTTCGTTCCATTTTCCTCCTTTTAGGTGTCACTTTATGATGAGACCACCAGTTTTGTAATCTGAAAGTGACCTTTCGGTAAAACACCGGAAGTACACATATACACACATACACTCTGCAATTTAAGGTACTACCCGCCTTGTGTACTTTTTCTAGATAAAGAAACTGTGTCTGTTATCTAGGTGAACATTTAATTTATTGTGTCATTTACAATTTTACTTTGTGTTTACTTTGTGTCTGTAGTATATTGAAACTGGCCATATACCTTTTATATTTTTGCACTGTGGGGTAAGTGCTACGCGACATTGAGTTTTGGGTCGTAGTTTGGACTTTGAAGTTTAAAGTATTTTGAACAGTTTTAATTATTGCCTACTGTCTACTGTACACTTAAGATTATTATTATACAACCTTAGTGAGATACTTAGATGAGTTTGAAACTTGGTGTTTGTAGTAGTGAGGTATAGTGTTTAGAATATATGATACATTGTTTATTTCAGTACTGTGTACAGTGAAGGTACATTTTGATTATAGCGCTAGAGTGTTAAATGCGTTTAATTATATGGTGTTACACTGAAGTGTAGTGTTATAGTGCACCGTGATTGCACTTAGTGAATATAGCGTTTTGTGTTTAAGGGTTGTAGTGTTACCCTTTAATGATACTAGATATCATTGTTCTACCTCACGGTAAGATTTTACTTGTATCCTAAGTTGTTGTTGTAGTAGTGTTACAGTGTAG